>NC_086078.1:10020000-10129000 GCF_948474715.1 Cydia amplana
AAGATATAGGTAAGATATATTGACGACCGGTCTGGCCTAGTGGGTAGTGACCCTGCCTGTGAAGCCGCGGTCCTGGGTTCGAATCCCAGTAAGGGCATTTATTTGTGTGATGAGCACAGATATTTGTTCCTGAGTCATGGTTCTTTTCTATGTATTTAAGTATTTGTATATTGTATATATCGTTGTCTGAGTACCCACAACACAAGCTTTCTTGAGCTTACCGTGGGGCTTAGTCAATTTGTGTAATAATGTCCTACAAAATTTATTTATTTATTTATATAGGTAATTTGACTTCTGAATTAAACTAACAAAATATTTGTTACAGAGCCAAACAAGCATGCATGCCATGAATGAAGAGATCTAGAAAAGGTAGATTTAGCGTTTATTTTGGTATTATATATTCCCTTTTACCAAATGTGTTGGTTAATACAATATATAGGTAAACCATAGGTAAACTATTGCAGCTCCGACTTAAATTTCTCCGAATGAAATTTTAGAGATTCCAATAAAAGTTGTGTCAAAAAGTAGAGTTTATTTCACGTAATGTCGTCGGGTGACAAATAAAGCTCGGTAATACACTTTTATGGAAAAATATTGTTGAGATGAAATGTTTTCTTCTTTTACCTCTACGGTGGAAAATTTCGATTTTTAGGGTTCCGTAGGCAAATGGCAAAAAACGGAACCCTTATGGATTCGTCATGTCAGTCTGTCTGTCTGTCCGTCCGTATGTCACAGCCACTTTTTTCCGAAACTGTAAGAACTATACTGTTGAAACTTCATCACGCAAAATAGGCGCAATAATATGACGTCGAGTTGCGGAAACCAAGCCCGCGAATACCTATAACCTACTGTTGAAACTTGGTAAGTAGATGTATTCTGTGAACCGCATTAAGATTTTCACACAAAAATAGAAAAAAAAACAAATTTTGGGGGTTCCCCAAACTTAATTAGAACTGAAACTCAAAATTTTTTTTCATCAAACCCATAGGTACGTGTGGGGTATCTATGGATAGGTCTTCAAAAATGATATTGAGGTTACTAATATCATTTTTAGGGTTCCGTAGCCAAATGGCAAAAAACGGAACCCTTATAGATTCGTCATGTCTGTCTGTCTGTCTGTCTGTCTGTCCGTCTGTCCGTCTGTCCGTCTGTCTGTCCGTCCGTATGTCACAGCCACTTTTCTCCGAAACTATAAGAACTATACTGTTGAAACTTGGTAAGTAGATGTACTCTGTGAACCGCATTAAGATTTTCACACAAAAATAGAAAAAAAACAATAAATTTTTGGGGTTCCCCATACTTCGAACTGAAACTCAAAAATTTTTTTTTCATCAAACCCATACGTGTGGGGTATCTATGGATAGGTCTTCAAAAATGATATTGAGGTTTCTAATATCATTTTTTTCTAAACTGAATAGTTTGCGCGAGAGACACTTCCAAAGTGGTAAAATGTGTCCCCCCCCTGTAACTTCTAAAATAAGAGAATGATAAAACTAAAAAAAATATATGATGTACATTACCATGTAAACTTCCACCAAAAATTGGTTTGAACGAGATCTAGTAAGTAGTTTTTTTTTATACGTCATAAATCGCCTAAATACGGAACCCTTCATGGGCGAGTCCGACTCGCACTTGTTTCTAAACTAAATAGTTTGCGCGAGAGACACTTCCAAAATGGTAAAATGTGTGTCCCCCCTGTAACTTATAAAATAAGATAATGATAAAACTAAAAAAAATATATGATGTACATTACCATGCAAACTTTCACCGAAAATTGGTTTGAACGAGATCTAGTAAGTTTTTTTTTTAATACGTCATAAATCCCCTAAATACGGAACCCTTCATGGGCGAGTCCGACTCGCACTTGGCCGCTTTTTAGGGTTCCGTAGCCAAATGGCAAAAAACGGAACCCTTATAGATTCGTCATGTCTGTCTGTCTGTCTGTCTGTCTGTCTGTCTGTCTGTCTATCTGTCTGTCTGTCTGTCTGTCTGTCTGTCTGTCCGTCTGTCTGTCCGTCCGTATGTCACAGCCACTTTTCTCCGAAACTATAAGAACTATACTGTTGAAACTTGGTAAGTAGATGTATTCTGTGAACCGCATTAAGATTTTCACACAAAAATAGAAAAAAAAACAATAAATTTTTGGGGTTCCCCATACTTCGACCTGAAACTCAAATTTTTTTTTTCATCAAACCCATACGTGTGGGGATATGGATAGGTCTTCAAAAATGATATTGAGGTTTCTAATATCATTTTTTTCTAAACTGAATAGTTTGCGCGAGAGACACTTCCAAAGTGGTAAAATGTGTGTCCCCCCCCTGTAACTTCTAAAATAAGAGAATGATAAAACTAAAAAAAATATATGATGTACATTACCATGTAAACTTCCACCGAAAATTGGTTTGAACGAGATCTAGCAAGTAGTTTTTTTTTAATACGTCATAAATCGCCTAAATACGGAACCCTTCATGGGCGAGTCCGACTCGCACTTGGCCGCTTTTTAATAATAATAAGACAGCCTGTTGTTTACCTCTGCATTGCTGTATAATGTCTTAATTTCTTTTATTGAATTATGGAATATATTTGTA
The DNA here is from genome assembly GCF_948474715.1 of Cydia amplana. NCBI lineage: Eukaryota > Metazoa > Arthropoda > Insecta > Lepidoptera > Tortricidae > Cydia > Cydia amplana. The sequence continues at coordinate 10,022,589 of NC_086078.1, forward strand.
TTGTAAAGGCAACAATTAGTGATGCATAAGATTATATCACCAAAGAAATGTACACATGTAGAATTTTTATAATTCCTTTACCTCCTGTATTTGTGCTATAAAACATTCCTTCTTGCCAAAGTTTCCAAGTCAACAAAAATCCAGAAAGTTTTTTTAAAATTTTGGTTTTTGTTTGAAATGTGTGAGAGATAGAATAGAATAGATTTTATTTTAGGTAGCTTAGTTGGTAGAGCGGTGGGCTGGTATCCGCGAGTTTGAGTCTCGCCCGAGACTGGTTAATTTTTCCAAATTAATTTTTATTTCTAATTATTATTGTGGTAATATTGTTTGCAGACGTTTCTGCTTAATAGGGGAGACCGAGGTGAGTTGTGAGAGAGGAGAGTTGTGTTGTGACATCGTCGATTTTTTGGAATCTATTAACTAATAACGAGCTCGCGATAGCGCGCATTTGTTAGTTCAAGTTACTAGCTAACAAACGCGTACTGTTGCGAGCTCGCTAACAGATAATAGGTTCCAAAAAATCGACAATGTCAAAACTCTCCTCTGTCACAACTCACCTCGGTCTCCTCTACAGAATGAATAGCTGATATTTGATATGGATGCATACACAAATACCTAACTCATTAACTCCTTTGCCATAAACTTTTAACAACTGACGTGTTCTCCATTCCGAATTTCGATCAGATGTTAAATCTTGGTATTGGTAAGGAGAACAGGCGTCGGCAGAATGTAGAAAATAAACGTGAATCCGGGATTTGTTTGTCGTAAAGAGCAACAAATCATTCGCGTCTGTAGTTACGGAAGTGTAAGGTTTGTTAAGGCGTTTATTTACGAGTTTTTAATTAAAAAACGGGTTTTAAAAAACTATGTTAACACCTTTAGGGACAAGTCGGAAAAAGTGGTGAGTAAGTAATCATCACCTTGCTTTACGCATACCACCCGGCGCGGGGACGAGCCGGGATGGTTATGTGGGACTCCCTGTTGTGGTCTCACCCAGGTTTACCCACTAAAACCCCTCTTTTGCCGCCTCGCTGCTATACGGCGAGGTCCCAGGAACGCCGAAGTACTCTTCCGCAAAAGTAATCATCACCTACGTTAAGTTTTAGGCACTTCACACATGAGCTAATTTAGAGATTTTTCCATATAAAAGGCAGGTGCCATTGGTAATATCTGAATTGATTAAGTGAAGTCAATATGTGAGTGAGTTGTATTAATCGAATCCGATACACATCCTGCAGACGTCAAATAAAAAAAAAATACAACATAAAAATGTAAGTAAAGCTAATGTTATGAAAGATAGACTCGATATCGGCCGGCAACTTATATATGTTTCGTGGTGTATTTACGATAGAATGATGACCCAACCGCCATCGAACGGAAATATCCGACGCTAGGGATGCGATAAGTGCGGTGATAGATTCGCCTCCTAAATCTACAATAGAACCTTCAGATTTTAATTCCAACCCAAGTGCCAACATGTGAATGGCACACAATACCGTGTAGCTTGAAAGCAACGCGGGAAATTGGATGTGTCGTCGAATGTACGAGGTCTCAACTTACGCGCCCAGATTCGGGACGAATAAACCTGGAGAGCGTATTTAGAAAACATTTTTAAGGCACACGCGACGTAGACGTTGATAAGCCTACTGCAAGAAGAATAAGGCCTTGAATTAGTATCAAACATCCAATCTCGTGTTGCTAGACGTGCTAATTTCGTGATACCATTTCACTTTGATTTAATCTTTGCTAATAATATATGTATTTCAAATGCCTGGTAAATATGAACATTATTCCAGGATTTCCAAGAAACAACTTTCATTCATATAATTTTCTTAATATATTCTATTTTAGATGTATTCGGATTGACAATTTTATTAGTTTCATGAATCTGGTCTGATCTATTACGTGTACTTACCTACATAATTAATATAAATATGATTTTTATGTGTACTACTAAACCACACTGCCACAGCATATGAAAAACAAGTTCTTGGTTTGAATATGTCATCGACTCATTTGGATCTAGTCTTAAGTTTTTTTTATTGTGTACCTGTCTCAGTATAAATCCACGTAATCTATTTGGAAAATATGTACAACTTAAATTCAGGTATCTGAACTATGATTCGATCGTGTATCATGATTTGACTTACTTGGGTTGGGTTTACCGTGGGTCGATTTAAAAACGGAAAATATAATCAAATTACCTGTGTATGTCAAATTACGATTGAGTTTTTTGCCATTATGGGTGTCCATGACTATATGTACTTGTTTTGTGTTAATTTTACCTTTGACTGCACGTACGGTCGAAAGTATTAATTTATGACTCATTTCGTACCTTGTCACAGTGACAATCAATATGAAAGTCGCTAGAGACCACATACTATTGTCACTGTGACAAGGTACAAAGTGGGTCATAAATTAAAACTTTCGACTGTACTTTGATACCCTTCATAAATCAGAATAATTGGTAAATAACACCGATATTCATATTTTTGTGGCATAAAATCACAGAGAATGTACTTCATGTAAATATTTTTCCTAACTGTTCTTTTTCTGGAATTACGCTTTCAGTCGTGTGAGTCGGGTTGCCTTCACTGTACAAAAGGCTGATTGAAGGCAATAACAGAATGCGGGTACAGATAACCCAGATTTTTCTTTTTTAGAATCGACTGTGCTTAATGTTATACATGTAAAAAATAGTAACGGTTTGCAAAGAAAAACCTTTGACTTGGAGGGACAGTTTTTTCTGAATGGTATTCAATACATACCTATCATTACATCTATTACACAGACTTGAAAAAGAAGGAAGCTTTCTATTCCCGGGGAAGTTTTTTTTATTATAGAAATATGTATAATTTTGCAGGATGTTAGTTACATGCCTGCGAATACAGTCAGCAATATAATAGGCTCATATGAAAAATATGTGAAGGTAGAATTAGGTGTTAAAGACAAAAAACAGTTTTACTGTATACAGGTATGCACACAGTGTTGTGAATAACGCTTATTTTTAGGATTAAAGACTCGAGCCCTCAAGACTCGTAAGTCTTGAAGACTCGACTATATTGGAGAATTGTATTTATTCATTTTACACGTATGGATGTAAGAAATCGTCTTTGCCGCCTTTGAGGCGTTAAGCCTCGAGAGTCTTAAGGGTTCGAGTCTTTAAGCCTCAAAATGAGCGTTATTCACAACACTATATATGCACATCATGTGCCTAAGTGTAAGGCCTGAGTGGACGCTCGAAGCGGAGCGTTCGGCGGGGCGTGCAGCGTGGCGTCGAGCTCCCAAGGGATTTGAGCAGCGTGCACTAAGGCCGCTCCTATACGTTTGCATTTGTTTAACATGCACGCCGCACGCCCCGCCCCGCTGCACGCCCAACTCGAGCGTCCACTCAGGCCTCACACTAATACGTTCGGTTAGTACATATTGTAGTATTAATTAGACAATGTTCAGAGCAGAGAGCTCATGAATACCGTGCTTAATGTTGCTTCCTACAAACAATGACTCGCCTATAGTAATCATGGCCTTTGTCTTATACTTACCTGAACGATAGTAACGCTTGATTAAAGCTTTAACTCTTTAGGAAGACCTAGAAAGAAATTGGGTCATTCCATGGCAAGTATTTCTATATCCCTAGATATTGAAATTAACACCCTTAAAAATGAATCGCGACTCGCTTTACTATTTCGTGGAATTACCCCAATCGTGATATAACACAAACCTCTGAAAAGAGAATCTCCCACTAGTTTTTTCGATTATATTTATATTTATTTTGCAGCTTAATCGGTTAGTCAGAGCAGTTGTGTATAGACACGTCTAGAAATGGGCACGCTACCGAGTATAGAGCATTGATTTACGTGCCTGCGCCTAATGTCTTGAGAATACTGACAGATTAATAGAGTCTGTGCGGAAAGAGAATAGTCGTGAAATGTATAGGATCCAATACATTCTACGACTTTTGTCTTTCCGCACAGACTCTGCATCTCGTGTCAGTCTCGTTCGCATCTGTTGTCTCGCAAAAATACCCAATTAATGTCAATAAATTAATAAACTATACGTAGTTACATAAATTAATGTATAGTGCCCAACTGCGGTTTCGGCAGGTATCGATATAAAATCATGTTTCGGCTGAAGGTTCGGTTTCGAACAAAAAACTGCCAAACCTATTCGCTAGGTGCACGACTGGGCTGCCCTCATTTTGTCGGACTTTTTACGTTAAATCTTATGGAGTAAAATTAGTCCAAGCGGCTGCCGCTAGGCCGCTAGTACTAATGTCGGACATTCCATAAGATTACCTGTGTTTGTGACGATCAGCGCCACTTCCCCCTCCACCGACTTCGCACCTTGCCAATTGGCCGCGCTGATACTGTATTTTCGGTAATGTCTGGCCGAAGTTTCAATTTCGGCATAAACTTCAACTAAACTTCATTTTCACGTAGTTAGGCGTTCAATTAAAAAAATCCCTCAGTGGAGCTCTACAACATTTGAAGTCAAGAATATATCTGCGGTCGTTTTCAAACGGACGAAGGCCAATGAATCCAATACCTAATAATAGTCCATAAAATGCAAGTATATAGGCACCTATAGATATAGGACGAAGAAATAGAATTTCAAGTCAATTGGATTGAGTGCTCGATCCAATTGACACTGTTCACTCCAACAAAAGTAGGTACTTGAATTTATTTAATTAACTTTGGTGAATTTGGTGGTAAATATCCCATGAAATATTTTACTCGTACTATATAAAATATTCAATAATGCAGAATTCGGCAAAGTAACTAATTCCTAACCTAACCTAACCGTCAATATGTTGGGTACAATTTTAGAGTGCCGTCTAGATGGAACTCCTTATATTTATAATTAGACTCATGGTTAAATAAAAAAATAAAAAAACGAATATGTCTGTATTTCAGACGATTATATTGTTTGAGCTGCTGTTTATGTAGCCGCTACGAGAACCTACATCGAGCATTGCTCGATATTCTCTTGATAATTACATTTAGTACCTACGTATGAGCTGAAAATGCAAAGTTTGCAGTCAATGTTAAGTCTCATTTATTATTTCCTATTGGTTTACAGTTACCTACTTTGCAACTTTGATTAAAAATATTGCCAGTGAACGAACGCCGTAAGCCTTTTCTGTTGGCGTTTCGCGTTTTTCTTTCGAAATTTGCTCATTAATATTAGCTTAACTCTCGTGTATGTTTTTCAATACTATTTAATTTAATTTTGAAAGAACAACTTTTCCGTATGTTTATACATGAGTTTCATTGCCTATGCGAATATCAAATAGTTCCGGTTGTTCCTTTAACTTCCATATGTATCTGACGATCCGAGCCCCTTAATATAAAAAAAAATGAAATTGATATCTGAGGATCCGAAAGGCGCTTTAAGACGAAAGGGGTCGATGAGGGATACGATTGCTTTGCCAAACAAACGTATCCCTCATTTACAAAAATAATTTTACACATTTACAATTTGTAGTACATTGGTTATGCCCCTTCGTTTGATTATTAAAGATTTTTTAAATACATATTAGGTATACCTAAAGAGTTAGCAGCTTTTAAATAAGTAGTTCTCGAGATACTAAGCGATGTGACTGACAGACGGACGGACGCACCATAAGGGTTCCTTTTGTACCCTAAAAATTGCATTTTTGTTTTTCGCTTCTAAATATTATAATAATCAAAAAATCGAAAAAAATCAAACTAGGTTAACATTAAATTGTGTAAAAAATCCATACTGTCAATAGCCAAACAAAAGCTTGTAAGCTGTAATTCAAACTGTGCATTTATTTGCGTCCTCATCAGGTCATCAGGTAACAAGTACCTAATTTGCTTTCAATAATTCCCGGCCGGCTCTAATCCTGTGAAGCACAAAATGGTACCAAATTGACTGAACTGCATCCATTGTGATGATTTCAACCGTGTAGGAAATCATGAGCATTCGAAATTGCCTGCGACATCCAATCAATTGAACAAACAATTGTTTACTGGTTGTGCCTGCTTTGTTGTGCGTGTCAACAAAACTGGAGGCATAATAGGCGTTTTATAATCTGTTCGAACCATGGGATTCCTATTAATCTGTCGTCTCGTGCCGTTCTGCACTTTTGTCCTAGTGCATAGTGGTCGTGTTTAATGGTCGCGGAATAATCGAGGTTTAGAATTTTTTGCATTACCTGTAGGTAAATCTCCTGCAATACCTGTTGCAAAAGGGTCTCTATTGTTTCCCAAATAGTTTTAAGCCATAATGTATTGTTTGCCCGAATTTTCGTTATTCATAATTCATTTGGTTCAGAAACGCGTCACTTTTCAGGATTGCCATAAAACACACCTAACCTAACCTAACCTATCTATAGGATAACCTAACAAAAATCCTGAAATGTTAACGGTTTCAGTTTTATGACTAACGATAATATGACAAACAATACATTATGACTTAAAACTTTATGGGAAACAACGGGACCCCGTTGCAAAATCGCGGATCTTAAAGATAATTATATTAGTACACTAGCTGTTGCCCGCGACTTCGTACGCGTGGATTTGTATATTGGTGGTTATATATTCTACATTAGCTTAGAACATTATGCAGCAAAAGATCGCAGTAGGACGGTTAATCATTTGTTAATTATTAATATTACAACGCATGATACTTGTCTTTCACAACCTACGAAGCTTCAAGCCCCTAACTGAATAAAATTGTTCTCGATATAATCCCTCTCAACCAGAAGATTTTCATGTCCTCTATTTAATAAAACCTACTACTTAACTACCTATTTACGAAGTTTGAAGTTCCTAGCTTTAAATAAAATTTGAACCCTATACAAACTTTCAACCCCTTTTTAACCATTATAGGGGATGAATTTTTAAAAACGCTGAAATTACTTTTCTTGTATTTTAATAATATGCCCATATACAAAGTTTACAACGATTCAAGTCCCGCACTCAAATGAATGTTTGACCTCCATACAAATCTTCAACCCCTTTTTCACCACCATGGGGATGAATTATCAAAAACTCTGAAATTAGTTTTCTTCTCTTTTGATGAAATACCTTTTTACGAAGTTTCAAGTTTGTTTGCAACTTTACAAACTTTCAACCCCCTTTCGACCCTTTAAGAGATGAATTTTAAAAACGCTGAATTTACTTTTCTCGTATTTTAATAAAATGCCATTTTACAAAGATTCAAGCCCCGCACTCACAAAAATGTTTGATCTCCATACAAACTTTTTACCCTCTTTCACCACTTTGAGAGATGAATTTTCAAAAACGCTGAAATAAGTTTTCTTCTCTTTTAATAAAAGTTCCTAGCTTAAAATAAAATGTGAACCCCATAAAAACTTTCAACCCCTTTTTAACCCTTTTAAGGGATGTACTTTTAAAAACGCTGAGATTACTTTTCTTGTATTCTAATAAATGCCTCTGTACAAAAATTCAAGCCCCGCACTCACAAAAATATCTGATCTCCATACAAACTTTCAACCACTTTTTCACCACCTTCAGATATGAATTTTCAAAAACGCTGAAATTAGTTTTTTTTTCAGTTTTAATTTAATACCTTTTTACGAAGTTTCAAGTTCATAGCTTAAAATAAGATTTGAAACCCGTACAAACTTTCAACCCCTTTTTAACTCTGTAAGGGGATGAATTTTACAAAACGCTAAAACTACTTTTCCTGTCTTCTAATAATATCCCCAAATCCAAAGATTCAAGTCCCGCGCTCGACAAAATGCAAATACAAACTTTCAACCCCTTTTTCACCCCCTTTTCAGGATGAATTTTCAAAAACGCTGAAATTAGTTTTCTTGTATTTTAATTTAATACCTTTTTACGAAGTTTCAAGTTCCTAGCTTAAAATAAAATTTGATACCCGTACAAATTTTCAACCCCTTTTTAATCCTGTTAGGGGATGAATTTTACAAAACGCTGAAATTACTTTTCCTGTCTTCTAATAATATCCCCAAATACAAAGACTCAAGTCCCGCGCTCGAAAAGATGTTTGATATCAATACAAACTTTCAACCCCTTTTTCACCACCTTACAGGATGAATTTTCAAAAACGCTGAAATTAGTTTTCTTGTATTTTAATTTAATACCTTTTTACGAAGTTTCAAGTTCCTAGCTTAAAATAAAATTTGATACCCGTACAAACTTTCAACCCCTTTTTAACCCTGTTAGGGGATGAATTTTACAAAACGCTGAAATTACTTTTCCTGTCTTCTAATAATATCCCCAAATACAAAGACTCAAGTCCCGCGCTCGAAAAAATATTTGATATCCATACAAATTTTCAACCCCTTTTTCACCACCTTAGGGGATGAATTTTCAAAAACGCTGAAATTAATTTTCTTGTATTTTAATTTAATAACTTTTTACAAAGTTTCAAGTTCCTAGCTTAAAATAAAATTTGAACCCTATACGAACTTTCAACCCCTTTTTAACCCTATTAGGGGATGAATTTTACAAAACGCTGAAATTACTTTTCTTGTCTTCTAATAATATCCCCAAATGCAAAGATTCAAGTCCCGCGCTCGAAAAAATATTTGATATCCATATAAACTTTCAACCCCTTTTTCACCATCTTAGGAGATGAATTTTCAAAAACGCTGAAATTAGTTTTCTTGCATATTAAAAATATATCTTTTTACGAAGTTTCAAGTTCTTAGCTTAAAATAAAATTTGAACCCTATACGAATTTTCAACCCTTTTTTAACCCTGTTAGGGGATGAATTTTACAAAACGCTGAAATTACTTTTCCTGTCTTCTAATAATATCGCCAAATGCAAAGATTCAAGTCCCGCGCTCGAAAAAATATTTGATATCCATACAAACTTTCAACCCCTTTTTCACCACCTTAGGGGATGAATTTTCAAAAACGCTGAAATTAGTTTTCTTGTATTTTAATTTAACACCTTTTTGCAAAGTTTCAAGTTCCTAGATCAAGATAAAATTTGCACCCCAAGACGAACTTTCATCCCATTTTTAACCCCCTTAGGGGTTGAATTTCCAAAAACGTTGCAATTACTTTTTTTTTGTAATCGGCTATTATGCTTTTCTAAGAAGTTTCAAAGCATTTGTAATGGATTCAAACTTTCAACCCCTTTTTAACCCTGTTAGGGGATGAATTTTCAAAAACGCTGAAATTACTTTTCCTGTCTTATAATAATATCCCCATATACAAAGTTTCAAGTCCCACACTCACAAAAATATTAGATCTCCATACAAACTTTCAACCCCTTTTTCACCACCTTGGGGGATGAATTTTCAAAAACGATGAAATTAGTTTTCTTGTATTTTAATTTAATACCTTTCTGCAAAGTTTCAAGTTCCTAGATCAAAATAAAATTTGCTCCCCAAGACGAACTTTCATCCCCTTTTTAACCCCCTTAGGGGTTGAATTTCCAAAAACGTTGCTATTACTTTTTTTTGTAATCGGCTATTATGCCTTTCTAAGAAGTTTCAAAGCATTTGTAATGGATTCAAACTTTCAACCCCTTTTTAACCCTGTTAGGGGATGAATTTTCAAAAACGCTGAAATTACTTTTCCTGTCTTATAATAATATCCCCATATGCAAAGTTTCAAGTCCCACACTCACAAAAATATTTGATCACCATACAAACTTTTAACCCCTTTTTCACCACCTTGGGGGATGAATTTTCAAAAACGCTGAAATTAGTTTTCTTGTTTTTTAATATAATACATTTTTACAAAGTTTCAAATTCTTAGCTTAAAATAAAACTTGTTCCCCATACAACCTTTCATCCCCTTTTTAACCCCCTTAGGGGTTGAATTTTTCAAAATCGCTTCTTATCTCTTGTACACTTTATAAATGCAACCTAGTGTGCAAATTTCAACTTTCTATCTTTTGTAGTTTCGGCTCTGCGTTGATGAATCAGTCAGTCAGTCAGTCAGTCAGTCAGTCAGTCAGTCAGGACACTTGCATTTATATATATAGATAGATTAATGTCAAACCACTACTTGTGTCTATAAAGCCTTATTAAGAACTCAGCGAACAAAAAGTAAAACAAGATATAAAGAAATGCAGGTCTGGACACTCTGGACCAGGACGGAGATCGTGAAGACTTGAAAGCTTTTTTACAACTTCTTTTAACATTCCGTTTTTATGTAAAGGCGTGTTCATCAGGCTTTTGTGAAGTACTGGCTACTTAGTATTATATAGGTGTTTCTGAATTAAATATAGTATTTTCAGACATTTTTCTTGATTTAAAATGTTTTTGTTCTTTCTACGGAAATTCCGATATCAAATCTAAATATTGCATTTTCATGTTATCTGAAAGAAGCGGAACAAACGTGACGTAAGCCGCGATACGTGTATACAAATTATATTTAAATTTAAGCTCGATAAGTAATTCAGAATCTTGCTCATTTGAGAATGATACGTGGCTTATTAAAATATTTCAAGTCTACATACTTTTTGTGTAATACCTACCTACAAAGCTATACCTATATCATGCGTAAAAAGCGCGACATTTTGTTTGAGTTTAGAATGAGTTACTTAATAAAGTTCAAGTCTCTAAATATTACATATTTAAAGGCTTAGCACGGTGTTTAATATTTTACTAGGTACATAATGAAACGACTTTGTTCTAAAATACTTACTTGAAATACCCAGTGGAGCAATTTGTCTTTCTGCACTGTGCAAAAAGTAATTTGATACACTTGATTTGATTTGATTGGCTCTCTTTACTCAGGAAAGTTAACTTCAACTCAGTCTATTACAGTTTTTTGAATTTCAGTTTTTAACATGATGTTTAACTGCATAGATGTAATTGAAAAATAAAACGCCAAAATACTGGCGAGTATGGAATATCTACAAGCGGGAATTTATTTCTAGTATGAAAGAGTTAAAAAATACTTCGTTTTAAAGAGCAGATTACCTACCTACCCTGGGTAGGTCACCCTCGCCCATATGGGCTGTCCAACAAGGTGGCAACATACAAGTTAGAAAATCAGAGCACTTTTCGATGTGTGACTGTCAAAGCAATGCTGTCTCAAATATTGTTCACTTTTTTGTAGGATTTAGGATTAGATTAGTCAGAACGGAACCCGTGTTTCCTAAAGTGTTGTCCGTACTCCGTGGATCCTTGGTGGTTTGTGGCCCGTTCAAAATAAACAAATGGAGACACCTTGTCTGTAACTTTCTGTACAAAACAGTCTGTCAATTTTTTCGGGGGAGGGGCACGTCAAATGTATACGTAACGTAAAAATATCCATGTCAGATATAATTAAACGTCAGTCCATACAATGTGTATGACCATTGGTCATAGAGTTTCGACAGAGGGGAACGCCTGTTACCTAATGGCTACTCAGTTTGGTTATATTCTCCAAGGGTCTATCTGACAAGCCAGTTCATTATGTTACGTTAGATTAGATAGGCAACAAAATGTCAGGGACGGACTCTGCGAAATAAAATTATTTTGAAAAGAGTTTGGACACCCTTAGCTTACCTAGACTAATAATACATTTCAGAGTAATAAGAACAAAGTGACCCGTTTTGGTTGCTTTTAACTGCATTAGTTTAGTCCACGAGCTGTGATTCCTATGACACTGATAATGGTACTGGACCGGTATTAGAATACCGTTACTTCTAAAAATATTTCTAGACTTATTTCTAGAAATAAGTCCGCGATGCAATAAAGGCGTAAGAACTTGCCTATCTTATCGGCTCCATGCCAACGTACGAAACGTTTTCGTTTTCATATAATTTTAAGTTCACATTTCCTTTTAATGAAACGTTCCGTGTGAATGAAACGAGCAGTTGAACAGTTCAATGTACCGTCGCGTCGTTGCCTTAAAAAGGAGTTTTTCTTAAGAAAGGCAACGTTTTGGAAAGATAATGAATAGAGAAAAGTTTCAAAGCGCAATTACGCTATTCAAATAGTATCCCATTTAAGCGTTTTAAAGTTCGTTGTATGCAATTGCATATTCTTCATAGTTAAGTTTAAGTCTTTAATTCCCATTGTTATTCTTTGATTTTTATCTAACCCAGGTATATGATTGGAATATTAATTATTATTTTCTGTTAGTAACATAGGATTAGGTACAAATACAAAATACAAAAAATTTGCACAAAATGTTCGACCATCTTCGGAGGGAATGTGTACCTACTGTAGAAATTATAAATACAGTTTCGGGACGTCTTACCTTTCGATTTATTTTCCATAATTTCAAGAGTATTTTGTTCCGCACCTACCTATATTTTGTTCCGCATATGTTACAGACTGAAATTTACTTATTGTTTGCACTAGACCCTTTACTTCTAACTCCAAACTTCAGCGCCAAAGTAATTTTTCAGGATACGCGTAGGATTTTAACCAACGCCCGCTGCCAAGCGGTTAGAGCCTGTATTCCTATGGCATGCAGTAGTGCGAATGAGTCGAGATATTGGACTAATTATTGTAACGGAATCTCGATATTCGATAGAAGGCATTGGTATTGGTTGGCCTGAGCGCACGACTCGCTGGTGCTGTTAAACGATTGAAATGGCACCTTTTCGCTACAGGATTTATTCTCCAGTAATGCGCCATGATTTACAATAGCCATAATTAAGCGACCCTCGCTACACCAGTTCAAATTTTCACATAGAATTTTGTTGTTGGTAATCTCATATCTCTTTTGCAACAGACTTCAGTAGGTTTCAATTCGTTGTGCTTCACTGTCGTTTATTTTCAACAGTTATTACTCAAGTTATTTGCTTTAAAACTACGCAAAAGAATGGGAGATGGGAATAGTCCCATTTCCCATGGAAGGAATTTAAATTCGGAATCGGGTATTGCAACGAGACAACTATACCACCACCAGCTGCCGCGGAATGGCAAAAGTGGTCTAAAGATGGTGTTTCAGAGAACATAGTAAACAACACTTTAAGACATATCATTATCACTGTCGAATATTCGAACTCCAAATATCCGACGTATCCGACTATACGATTTTAGTAGTTGACTAACGCTACTCGCACCATTCCACTAACCCGGGGTTAACCGGTAAAACCCGGAGTTACCATGGTTATCAGTACAATTTAACACTGGGTTAATAGTTTAACCGGTTAGTGGGATGGTGCAAGTTGCGCTGTTTGAATGCTTGTAATTTTTTGTCGAAAATAACTGCAACCGATTAATACGTAACCGATTATCGGTTTAACTTTGGTCGGTTAAATTATTGCATTCCCTACGCGGCAGGCTGCGGCCAGCTCAATTATCCGCGCTTAACTTGTTGTGCTGAGAAGATGATCCTAGCTTTAATTATCTCTTTCGTATTTTGTAACTGGAAAACGGAGTGACTGGGAGAAAAAATGTGCTACTAAAACGCCTTAAAACGCCAATGTGTGTATTTTTAGATTAAAATGCTCATTATACCTAGGTAATTAACTTCCTGTTAAATAATTTTTGGTTAAGCTTAATATATTTAAAATGTATTGTAATGACATACGCACATATACTTTATTTATAGTTATTATATTTAAATTTAATTAGCAAGGTGAACATTTAAACAATACTTAAGTATTCTAAACCAAAGTACAAGTATCATAATATTATCATTAAACACTAAACTTGTGCCGATAACTCAGTTATTTCAAGGCTTTCCTCTCAAAGCCAAGTCAAATTAAGAAAGGAATAAAAAGGGTTGTAACACTAACCCCTTTCATTAAGACGGTAGGATCCTGTAGCAATAAAGGTCCCATTTGAGGCTTGTGTGTGCCGCCTTACAACCTCTATATGGCTCTAACTGGCTCCGCGTAACTTGGGACAAGTTTGATTGGGGTCTAAAATTAATTCTCTCTAGGGACATCCCGATGTAATTTCGCGAACAGTTATCAAGTGACTTGGAAGTGCTGGGGACCCGAATAAATACTTAGTGTGAGAAACTTAAGGGACGCGAATAATGAAATCCGTCGCCGTACGAAAGTATCTGACGTTCGGTAAACAAACAGTACAGTTATAGTAGAGGTGGTCAGGACACTGGGCGAGAAGGAACGGTGGGTGAAAGACAAGACAGGTTACTTTATGGTGGTGAAGATGGGCAAAAAGACTTTCGAATGGATGGTCAGATTATATTTGCCGAACGACAAGCATACACTGCATGAGTTTAGCACAGGAATGGGGAGAGTGGTGTAATAAAGAGAAAGCATAATACACAGCAGTGGGTGGATACAGGTTGGGTGAACTCAACTGTGCGTTTCTCCAAAATCTTTCACAGTTAAACTGTGGAATAAACTGTTGCCTGCGGTATTTCCGGACCGATACGACCTTCAAACCTTCAAAGTGGCCAAATAAATCGTAACACACCTCTGTTATCATATAAATAAAGATGTGTTCCGATATATTTGGTCACTTTGGCCGTCACGTCACTATCTATTAGACGCTGCCTGTGCTATTATGAGTATTATGACGAGACTTCATAACTAGTATGAACAAGTTTCTATAGTAGGAGGTAATCTGTGGTGTCTGTCTTATGAACTAATTGTATTGAGCATATGATATTGATTTCCATGAAGGCGTTTGATGTAAGGCTAAGTATGATTTAACGATGAATTTTAATTAAAACCAAGACCACACTATTGAACTATAAAGTAATTTTTGTCGTAAAATGAAAAAATATCATTCTGTTTTAAATATTATACAATAAATATATACTTATCAGAAACAAAGTTTCAGAACAAACAAACATAACAATACATGCAAGATCACTGGAGTTGCACACAACATTAAATTATGGTACTCCTATAAAAAAAGGTATATGCTAGCCATTAATTAGGCTAGTCGTACGCTTATTAGCCACCGACTTTGTGTCCTTACCTGAAAATGTGATCGTACCTAAATTTGGCTTTACTGCCATTAGCCATCGTTGTAGCACTTAGTTTGATTGGCTATATCAGTCACTTACGAGCACATCAACGACGCTCTTACCTTTACGCAAAACGCAATTACTGGGCTCGAATGTTAGATGGCGGCTATTGGATGATGATTGATGAATGCGTACAGTCGCTCATAATACCTGATACATATTTCTTTAATGCCACTCGAAGCGGAAAATACAGTTTATCTGCACCTTTATACGAACATACCATTAGTAGATTGTTAACCAAGGGATGAAAGGCAGTAAAGGCACTCATTTCTGCCGAGGTAGACAGTTGGCAGTGAGTAGGTTCGTATTTCTGAGGGTAAGTACTTTCAATTAATAATGTATGCAAAAGTATCGTTATTTATAGAATTGGGAGTTAAATATCAAAATGGAAATTATACAACAAATCCATTTAAACCCAAATTTCAATTGCTTATCGTAAAAATAATAAAAAATCGCACTTGGAACGTAAAATGCTCTAGTGCATAAAGGTATCATTTTCTGCACACCTTTCAGATCAACAATGACCCTCTTTCAGAGCATGAGAAATGAAAAATTAGTTTCGAGGTAGGTTCCTGGGTACGAGTACCTAGGTAATCGTTTCGTTTTCTCCGAAACTTATGAACATTACGTCCGGAGAACTTTTATTGCATGATTTACCATTAGATTTTTATTAAAAAATTAACTTTTTCCGATTAACGGCAAATATCCCCGTATTGCAACATACTCATACTCATACTCATTTATTTGTAAAGTCATTTTACACGTCAAGGAAGAAAAATATAATAGCAACATTAAGAATACTTAGTACATAATAATACGGTTAAAGGTCAACATTACTGTGGGTAATAATAATTAATACTCATAATTTATTCAATAAGAATTCCTCGTGATTGTACCAAAACAAGCTAACCCAGAAAAATCAAGCATTCGACCGTTCTTTTAATCTCGACTCGTCGGCAAAACGAAAGAGAAAAACAGGCTTTTCTTCCGGTAAGCGGAATGCAACCGCTTTGGTTTCGGGAAATTCGCTCGAAATTAACATAAGTGGTTTTCGTTCCACTTCGGTGTTGGCTAGGACCCGCGTCACGCTTAATTAAATTAAAACATCCGTGATGAGATGAAACTTGCTAAATTCAAGGATGGTGCTGTTCATTATTTATTTTCGGTGTTCTTGGTAATTTGTAAATTGAAAATTATTTTTATTTTATTTTATTGAAATTTAAAATTAGAAATTTATGCATTGTAAGAGACGCGACCTAAGCTCTCCTAACTCGACTGGTCAACTCTAATGCGCATCGTGTGACCGCATCTTCAAAACAAAGTTATATTAGAGTATTTCATAATCCGGACAAGAACTGTTGATGATGTCGCCCACAGAACAAGAGAATGGCGATGCGAGCAGGGTACGTGTCGCCGCCGGTTTTGAGCAAACGCTCGCATGCTATTCGCCCGCGCTGACCGAAAACGAAGTAAACATGCCTTTTGCGCCACAATAACCTTCAGATTAAGAAGCCAGAGGGCCTACCGCGAACCACGTTCGACGCGTTGCCTCCCTGTCACACTTACGTGCGAATTTACAAGAGCGACAGAGAGGCAATACGTCGAACGTGGTTCGCGGTAGGCCCTCGGACATCAAATCTGTCTAAAGGAGGCGTATCCATTCACCAGGCACACAAGTTTTTATTTTTACTACCGTTGCGCGAGTGTTAGTAAATGTGGAGAGGAACTAGCGGCGACACCGGTTCCGATACTAACTGCGCGCGATAGCCATTCTAACCTCTTTAATAATGTTCTGTGATGTCGCCATTACCAGGCGGCCTAGCCAAGTTGACGATCGCTTGCGCTTCGCTATCGAATCGCTTTGTGTCTCTCTATAGTTCGTTTTTTTTTAGCATTAGAAAAAAGGTAAACAATCTTGATGTGTCTTTTAATTGATAAACACGTTTTAAAAATAAGTCATGGCAAATATGTAACAATTATGAATCTAATACGATCATTTATATTCTTCTGCGTTCGTAAGTAATAGTTACTGATTTTTAAAAAGCGTTTTTCAATTAAAAGACATGTCAAGATCGCTTACCTTCTTTCTAATGCTAAAAAAACGAACTACAGTATGTATCAGAACGAAAGGCCAAGAAAGAGACCCATTAATGTTTAAGTCATACTGAGAAACTTTTACTATGGGACCAACCCCGAAAACGCGGAAAAAAATTGGATGTTTCATACATTTTGCTGGTCTGATGTTGAAATTTCCTATGGGAGAGTCACTTTCTTTTCGCGATTACGGGGTTGGTCCCATAGTAAAAGTTGCTCAGTATGACTTAAACATTAATGGGTCTCTTTCTTGGCCTTTCGTTCTGATACATACTGTATATCACTCTTCCATATTAGTGTGACAGTGACAGTTGCGTTTCGTTCGCTACGTAGCGTTAGCGATTGGCATGTTGTCTACGGGTCAGATACTTAAGGCTAGAATTTATCGAAATCACTTCTTATTTCTTCTACACAATATAAATGGAACCTGATGTGCAAATTTCAACTTTCTAGCTTTTGTTAGTTTCGGCTCTGCGTTGATGAGAGTCAGTCAGTCAGGGTCAGGACATATGCATTTATATATAGGTACATATAAATATATATACATATCAATGCATATATTTATATACCTACATATAAATGCGTATTATTATATTTTATCATTTGATAAAACACAACAGCAGAAGGAGATCTCAAGGAGAATCCAGCTGGGTTGGGCGGCATTTAATAAATTAGCGGACATCCTGAAACCTGCTAACATTCCACAATGCCTGAAAACTCGCCTCTTCAACCAATGTGTCCTGCCCACCATGACCTACGGTGCCGAGACATGGACGCTCACTAAGGCGGCTGTGCATAAAACCCATGCTTGGTATCAAGCTTCAAGATCGAGTAAGGAATGTCGAGATCCGTCGCCGCACCAAGGTGCAAGACGTGGGTTGCGTCATTACCAAACTAAAATGGAGTTGGGCAGGACATGTTGCTAGGCAGAGTGATGGCCGGTGGACTAAAATGTTAACAGAATGGTGGCCGTTTTCGGATGACAGAAGCGCCTGGCGTCCGTTGGTTCCTTGGGTGGACGACATCCGGAAGATTGCGGGTCACTTCTGGATGAGATTAGCTCAGGACCGGGACAAGTGGCGTACTAGAAGAGAGGCCTATGCTCAGCAGTGGGCGATAAAGGGCTGATATGATGATGATGATGATGATGATTATTATATGAAGCTATCGTTAAAAGTTTGTTTTTAAAATCAATAGGTTACCAATAATGGGTTGACCGTATTTATGCGGTCAGTAAACAAACGACAAAAGCGATCGTATATTATTCCGGCGCCTAAAGGGTTCACTCTATCTCAGTGGAGGCGTTCATCCATTCGTCTTTTGTGACAAGGGGTCTCGATTGAATGTATGGTGCGAGAACAGTATTTACTAAAGCTAATAGAATCAATGATCATGATAACACTTCTCTATTTTTGTGTGTAACGGTAGCGGAGTAGAGTTAGGCCGAGCTAAGTTGACAGCGATTTTTATAGCCCAGACTGTGCAAGTGTTATTTTAAACATCAAACTTCAATGAAGTTATCACAATCGCTGCCGACTTAGCTTGGTCTAACTCTAGTCGAATAATGAAAATAATGGGTTCTTAGTATATCCCCACTAACCCCAGTTATCTTCTAAAGTTCCCAGTGTTTCTATATTAATCCATTTGGAGCAATTCTGGAGTTTCCAGAAAGAGGCATCAAATATTTGAAAGGTTAAGTTACAGGATGAAGGTTATGTACATTTATGGCCTTTATTAATTGTTATAAAGAAACCTTTGAACCTCTTTACCAAGGTAAAAAAAAACATAAAGAACAATCGTACGAAATGGTAAATAATATACTTACTGCTATATATTTTGTTAGTTTTAGTAGAATATTTATGTGACTGGTATATAATTCCTAATTATGTACAGTAACATACATTGTTTTATTTTATATACCTACACACATATTATAAACTCTCTATGATGGGATGCTGATGAGAGTGATGAGTATAATATTGTTGGCCACATTGTATTAATAATTAATTTTACAGTACATATGGTGCTACTTTCCCGAACTAAGTAGTACGGGAAATAGCACTTTCCATGCGTATGTCGAAAGTTTAAAGTGCCTTATCATTATCAGCCATATGTACTGTAAAACGTTGTACGATACACGTGCGAATAGGTAATTCGCAATACGTGTCAATTTAAAACACTCCCTTCGGTTTTAATTTATCGCCACTCGTTTCAATTTTTTTCTTTTCCGCACTTGTATCGTAAGTAATTAATTTCTCGCTATGATGTGATTTAATGCCCTTTAAATATGTACAGTATGTCTAATAGACAGTATAATAATACTAATTAGGACGTAAGGTTTAACTGCTAGTGCTAATTGTACGGTACAGTCTGGCACACAAACTACAATTTTGCGGGAGCCCCCTCCTAACAAAAAGAGATATGTCTCTATATGTAGAGCAATAATATTAACTTGTAAACGACGTTTTCAGATTAATCTCTGTTTTGAAAAGTATTCGACGGTGACAAATATTTTTTGCGTGTAGTTACATCTGCTACTGTTGATGCTGACTGTACATATTGTTATCAGTAAAGGGATTTTTCTCAAATATAGGTACTCCAAAATGTATGCGTTAATGTCACGAAATGAAGACATGAAGTTGCTCATTTATGGCTCCTTACATTACTTCTCGACCTAGGCCAAGAAGTAATGTAGGGAGTTGGTATGAAACGTACATTATTGTCCGCTGCTCTAACTTTTTAAATTTGCTCACTAAGATTAGACTGACAGAGGAAATATTACATACAGCCAACGACCACTCTCTCTGTAAGCATACTTGCGACTTTTTTTTATTATTATGTTGTATCATTTGTTGAGTCAATCGGTCCTCGCTAGAAATACGGGCGGCCGGTTGCTCTTTGTCGGATAGAAGCTATAATATATGACGTGTCAAAAAAAAACTAAAGTACTATACTACTACTTTATAAGCGGTTAAACATGGTGCTCGAATTGCTTTTTAAAATGTCAAGTTTAAAAATAAAAAAGGCGGCTATTTTCATTTTTATTTTTTACAATGTTGGAGAAAAGCATTATACAATCCTTGGCCGGAACAGGGCTTGCAACTTGCAAGACTCGCTTTATCCGGCCTCGTCCGACTCGTCGGTCTCGGCCGTCTACCGCAATCGTTCTGCAATGCCTTACTTCACGGCTTCTGCAGTAATGTACTATTACTGGCTCCTAAACTTAAGCTTTCCATTTTTCCCGCTCGCTCAATAGGTACTCAAAGTTATGTAGGTACTTTTTATAATATCTACCTACCTACATACTAATTTAGAACCTTCATTTCCATGGTAATCAATCACACTTAAAAACAGTTTAGGTATTTTATAGAGACTAAACGTGAAATAATGTGTTTAGATAAGAATCTGGTAATGTACCTACCAATATAAACAAGATTTTTGCATTTTGATGACGATAGTTTATTTGCATAAGTTACGAAGGACACGGTGTTCTATTAGCCGTATTTTCCTAATACATAACATGGAATTTCGGTATTTACTCTTCTTATTCATAGTTATGCAACTATACTTATTATGTCACAGTGGGTACCAAACTACGTTAATCAGTGTTAAGCCGTGTGACAACCCTGACCCTCCTTACGAGAAAGACAGAATGTTTTTATCAAATGTTTCTACTTATGTAAAAGAGAATGATACACTTCTTAAAGGTAATATAACTGTAAAAAATGATCTTGTCGGTAATTTATGGAGATTCAAAGCCGGCGTATTCAGAGAAGATGTCTTGCAATACGCTTTAGACAGTAAAGGCATGAGTTGTAAAAACGTTATAGTTCGAATAGTTACAATATCAATAAAAATTAAAATTGATAATGCCTGTAAAATCTACAAAGGTTCTTACGTTTTTGACAATTTTGACATAAACAAGATCGAAAAGGCTGTTAATTTTATACCACTAAGAGTAATGGGCTTAAACAGTTGGGTCTTTTCGCTATATGGACCTAGAGGTACGATTATGTGTTATGACGTCCGCATTATGTTAAAATATTTAAAGCGATAAGACACTCAAGAAGAAAAAAATAAAAATAAAATGTTACTTCATGGAAAAGTTTTTTATTCAACTTTTATCGTCTTTGTAGTTGTAATTTGTATTATAAGTCCGGGTTCTTAGTTTCAACAATACCTACCTTAATTACTTATGGTCATATCCGACTTAGAATCATGAAACTTGGAATGCGAAAACTTCTGAAGGTACAAACATTTTCATACCTAACTTTCATGCTTTCTGGTTCACTGTTATAATAAGTGTCCGAGATATTTTAATATTTATTGCACAATTTCCTTCAGTTACCTGCTTTTGCATTTAAAGATGTATTTTGCTGTGTTCTGAAACTACACTTCGAAAACCTTCTAAATAATAAATAAATATGTAATAATAAGTAAATATGTACGAACATAAATATGTTATAAGATATTCATTCGGAGCTCTAGCTGCATTGATTTGTTGTGAGGACTTTTAATTTATATATTAATACCTAGTTTATATTAATAATTTCGATTACAAACAATGTCTTTTTAGCGATAAGACCGCCTGTTGTTTACCTCTGTTTGTATTTCTGTTTTATTCGTATTGTCTTATTTTATTGAGGTGTGCAATAAAGAGTATTTGTATTGTATTGTATTGTATTGTAATGTCTAATGCAGCACTCGAGAAACTTAAAGGATTACTTAGTTATAACAAAGATCACAATAGATCAGCGATGGTCGCAGTGATACATAGGCTTTGGAGCCTTATATAGCCCCTAGTTATAACAAAACGTGTAGTGCTTTCATGTTCTGTGTGGGGGTTGGTATATGTTTGTGTTGACCTCTGTTCTCAGGTGCAAATCATAAAATACTGGACATTGGCAAATTTGTGCCAACTTGTTTGGGCAGACCGCCATTAAATAAAAGAAGAAGAACTTAAAGGATTAATGAAATTATGAATTATTAGTATTATTACATCATTATCCATATATTACTTATAGGCGGTCATGATCATGGTGCGTAGATAATAGATATCCGGATAGAATAATGCTATAATGAGCAAATAAAAGAAATATTCATGGGCTTGTTTGGATATATATGTCGGAGGCAGATCGTAAAATCGGCCATATCGAGATATTCCTAGGCATACCATGAAACGCCGCCATTTCATGATCTGACTAGCGACTACCAGCCATATCGTTCAAACATCAACGTTTGACGATTTGCCTAGCGACGTTTAGGCATATCAAATAGTAGGGTGTGATATTCCTAGGCATATCATGAAACGCCGGCATTTCATGATCTGCCTAGCGCGACCATCAGCCATATCGTGGAAACTCAAGGGGTGATATTCCTAGGCAGATCATGAAACGCCGGCATTTCATGATCTGCCTAGCGACGACTAGCCATATCGTGCAAACCTCAAGGGGTGATATTCCTAGGCAGATCATGAAACGCCGGCATTTCGTGATCTGCCTAACGACGACCAGCCATATCGTGAAAACCTCAAGGGGTGATATTCCTAGGCAGATCATGAAACGCCGGCATTTCATGATCTGCCTAGCGACCACCAGCCATATCGTGCAAACTTCAAGGGGTGATATTCCTAGGCAGATCATGAAACGCCGGCATTTCATGATCTGCCTAGCGCGACCATCAGCCATATCGTGCAAACTTCAATGGGTGATATTCCTAGGCAGATCATGAAACGCCGGCATTTCATGATCTGCCTAGCGACGACCAGCCATATCGTGCAAACCTCAAGGGGTGATATTCCTAGGCAGATCATGAAACGCCGGCATTTCATGATCTGCCTAGCGACGACCAGCCATATCGTGCAAACCTCAAGGGGTGATATTCCTAGGCAGATCATGAAACGCCGGCATTTCATGATCTGCCTAGCGCGACCACCAGCCATATCGTGCAAACCTCAATGGGTGATATTCCTAGGCAGATTATGAAACGCCGGCATTTCATGATCTGCCTAGCGACCACCAGCCATATCGAGCAAACCTCAAGGCTCAAAAGGAACGTAAACTTGTAATAAAAGGTACGATCTGGCAACACTGGACTCGGACGCAGCGCCATATAGAATGCAGCGCCACCAGTGGCAAAAAATGCAATTATTTTACGATGCGATCGGTATGAATGAAGATAGGAATTCGACGAATACATTGCTCCCATCGATCTGCCGAGTCTTTTATAAGACAGATCGTGATATGCCTGAGTTAATTTTAGTCAGATCATGAAATGGCGGCGTTTCATGATATGCCTAGGAATATCTCATCAATTATTTTACGATGCGCCCGGTATGAAGCTAGGAATATCAACGAATACATTGGTCTGACCAATCTGCCGCCTCTTTTATAAGGCAGATCGTGATACGCCTGGGTTAAACTTAGTCAGATCATGAAATGGCGGCGTTTCATGATATGCCTAGGAATATCTCGATATGCCCGATTTTACGATCTGCCGCCGACATATACACAACGTCGATATACATAACATTTTGTAGTTACCTATTTGTTGTACTTAAGAGTAGGTATAGATTGTTGCGTCGTGAAACTATTTATAAGCCACATTAATCAAAGGAAAAAGAATTATAAAAACATATTGCCCGGGTTGTTATTGTACCATGGAAAATCAAGTCGCTAAAACACCACACTTACTTAGTTACTTCTGCTACTGACTATACAATACTCTGCTCAGATCAGAAATATTACTTTAAGGGTAACATTCCATTTCTGACCGCAGCTGCACTACTGGTACTGAACGCGTCGCTGTTACTGTCAATTTCCATAGTAAATTGAACAGTAGTGCAGCTGCGGTTGGAAATGGATTGTCACCTTAAAGATTCTCGCTCCAATTTGCTAGAAAGGCACGTAAGTGAAAACTCTAATATTGTAAAAAAAATAATGTACGTATTTATTTATCGTACTAAATAACTTATTATATACACATTATAGTAACAGCGTCTTAAAGGCTAACTAGATATTTGTAGTTTTATTTAATTAGTCCTCTTTTATTTCGTCTGCCGTATTCTGAGGTTGCTCTATAGTCACAGTTTTGCTAGCCCGTCTCCTTGCGTGGCGGCCACCTCTGAATCTCGCCGGCTCTTCAACGCCATCTGATGATACCTTTAATAAAAGAAGTTACAACAATAATAGGTATATCACTACATAGTAAAAACAAAGTCGCTTCCCGCTGTCTGTCCCTATGTATGCTTAGATCTTTAAAACTACGCAACGGATTTTGATGCGGGTGTTTTTAAATAGAGTGATTCAAAGGAAGGTTTATGTATAATTTGTTAACCCGTGCGAAGCCGGGGCGGGTCGCTAGTATAATAATATTTTAAAGAGGTAGTTTAATGATAAAACTAAAAACAAAAGAAAAAACATCGAGTATAGGTTACCAAGATTTTTCAATTTCGATGAATAAATATTGATTGAATATATAATTAACTAGTAAAACACCTTTAACCGAAAATATAATGAAAAAAAAAATACATTTGGAACTGGGAATAGGTGATAATACTAATAATATAAATTAAATCAAACTAGTTTTTATAATATTCGTATTTCGTTACCTGAACCTTTTTTCTAGCTGGGACATTGTTTTCCAGGAACTTGTTTACAGCGCCGAGCGTATTTATGGGTATCTATAAAAAGATTTGAAAAATTATTTTTTATTTTTATTTTATTTTATTTATTTACACACATACAATTATCATTACAGGTTGCACCCAATGCGATAATGTAGCAAAATATTACATACAAATACACAAGTACCTATATCTAACAAATCATATTTTTACCTATTCAATATAACAAAGAGTTATTAAAGCTACTTTAGTGAATTCACTCGTCGTACATGAAAATAGGTCTATATGCGAGGCTATGAGGTTCAGGGTGCGCACGGCGCGCGTCATCGGCGCCTCGCGCAGCAGCTTGGTGCGCGCGCGCGGCACGGCCAGTAGCCCGGGCTGACGGCGCGCCACGCAAGCGCGCGGAACACAAATACCCACCGACCCCAATATATCCGCATTGTATATTTTTCCCCTAAGCAGCTTAAAGATGTATGTAACGAGTGCTAGCTCCCTTCTGACTTTCAGCTGATTGTATCCGACCATGCCTAAAATAAACAATGTCGGATACATCAGCGGATAAAACGGATAGACGCCGTATTGTCTCATATACATATACCTAATAAACTTATTCTGTATCCGCTCTAACATAAAAATATACTTTGCTTCATGTGGAGCCCATATTTCAGCATTGTATTCTAGCTGGCTTCTAACCAACGCATTATACAAAGATGTTATAGCCTTCATATTTGTGAATCCATTAGCCGTCCTTAGTACAAAACCTAGATTCCTGAATGCTTTTTTACAAATATTCACAATGTGATTTCGAAACGTTAACTCAGTGTTAAAAGTGACTCCTAGATCCCTTACTTCTGAGACTCTAACCATCAAATCTCCATCTACCTTATAACTATTTTGAATGGGAGTACGCGCCCGAGAGAAAGAGATAGTCATACATTTTTTGGTATTGAACTGTAGAAGATTTTTCTTGCTCCACTGTACGACTCTGTCGATATCCGCCTGCAACGTTTTACAGTCATCACCAGTATTTACCGCCAGGGACAACTTAAGGTCATCTGCGAATAATAAACACTTAGCATCTTTTACCGTTTTAGGTAAGTCGTTTATCATTAATAAAAATTCGAGAGGCCCTAAATTGCTACCCTGACTTACGCCTGATCTAGTAAAATAAGGTTTCGATCTGTGCCCTTCATATTCTACATATTGCTGTCTGTCCCTCATATAGTCTGCAAAAAAACCAAGTAAGTGGGGGGTAAAACCGACGCCTGCCAACCTCGACAACAACACATCGTTATCGACGAGATCGAAAGCTTTTTTGAAGTCAAAGTAAGCAGTATCGGCTTGACCCCCCCTATCTACTATAGGTATAATCTGCGCTACGTGACTCAGAAGATTGCTGGCCGTACTTCGTGTCGGACGAAACCCGTGTTGCGCATCCGCGAGCTGCGCGCTCACCTGCTCATATACTCGTTTGTGAATAGCCGATTCAAAAACCTTTGCCGGTGTTGACAGAACCGCCACGGGTCTATAATCCTCTGCCTTATCTCCCGATCCACCTTTCGGTACCGGTATCACTCGAGTAATTTTCCAAATTTCTGGGAATACTTCTAGCTTAAGACAGAGGTTGAAAATGTGCAATAGCGGCTCCGCCAGCACCATTCTACAGTCCCTAAATACGTACGAGGGAATACCATCCGGACCAGAAGATTTTTTTGGCTTAAGTTTTTGAAGGGCTCGCTGCACGTCCTGTAAATCTAGTCTGTCAACCTGAACCCGCGCCGCGCTGTTCTCAGTGCCCGCTGCCACTATTGCGGCGCTTACCTCCAACTTTGGCTTCGCCACGCTGTACACGGAGTGAAAATACCTAGCAAATTCATTACTTACTTGTTCACTGGACAAAGGTTCTCCATTAATTAATATTGTTTTCGTACCTCGGCTGCTTCTTTTTGATTTCATATAATTCCAAAATGATTTAGGATCTCTCGCCATATGACTCTGTACCCTATCTCGATAATGTTGATGCGCTTGCTTTATCTGATTTTTCAATCGAGCCCTTATTAAATGTTTACCTATATTTGTACCTAAGTACTCAATGTTCATTGTCGTTCTTATTATGTTGTGTCTTCAAACTGTTTATACGACAACGGTTTCACTCACTTGAATTTTTAGTCGCTATTGGCGACATGTCATGTGTCGCCGTTGTCGTATTAAACAGTTTGAAAATATGATCGGGTACCAATGGAAGTTACTCGTTCTAATGAACGGCCTCCTCTTCCCACATAGATTTTCGTAAGTACATTGACCCAAAATGTTGCTACCTCTATCATATTGCACGCGCATAATTATTATTGTTGTCCCGCCCATGATGCCGGTTGTTAATGTTTGTGCGAGCTTGACAGTAATACAATTATGCGAGTACATATTTATATATATCTATATAATAGGATATATATCGTCGTCTAGTACCCACAAGTCCCACTCAAGTTTTCTTGATCTTACTGTGGAATAAGGTCGACTTGTGTAAGCTTGACCTATAATTTTTATTTATTTAATGTAGGCAAAACTGATTATCTTTTTTTACTTTGCCCTCTAATTACGACGTTTACTAATCACTTTAATTCATAATTTTAACGTTAATTATTTCTGAGGAAACTTTAATTAACGCCAAAATAATCGATAAGAATAATAATGAAGTACCTTTTTAGGCGTGCAATTAATTTTTTTGTGTAATGTTTCTGTGAAGGAAAAATCAGAAGCTTGTAAATAATAGTGATTTTATTTATTTGAGTCAAATAAGGCTAAGTAGGTACTTAATTTGTACGGTCGACTACAATATCTACAAGTGAAGCACGTATATGATTAAATTATAACGTATAGTTGTACTATATCTTTTTTCTACTCCTCGACTGCAATGCTAGAATTAAGACTTCGTATACCAAAGTGAAATCGCATACTTTTTTCACTATGGGACCCCAACTCTACTATAATATTCATTATACGTTTTGTAAAGTCTAAGTTCTAGGAATTTAACAACAATAGCATAAATCTACAGCGGTGTATTTCTGCTCCACTATTCGTAATAAGTCATTTATATGGTCGAACGGACTTTAATTTTCAAGCTATTTACGGTTAAAACTAATTTGATTGTTCATGTTCAATACTTATCCTACTATGAAATGTCCAAATAAAATCGTCGCGTACTACAATAACAATTAAGGTTATTGTATTGCTTTATGAATCAAATTTCCAGTCTAAATTGTTTGAATTTATACAGAAGAAACAGTGCGGAAGCGAATATCTGTCAACTCCTAGCTAATAACTCACTAGCAAATAAGTTAGCACCACACAATCGGGATAGATGTCGTGTTCTCGCTCCGAAGTGAGACCACGAGCCACGCATCCCGAGCCTCTTTAGATCACTGAGCCACAATAAATACCAAAATATTACTTTGCTAATCCGCGAAAAGATAACGTGCTAGTCAATCAGTGCTAACCCGTTATACTTAGTTGCGTATTTTTTACATGCAATTAATGTTCCCACCCTCCCACTGCAAAAATGAATACGCAAATAAATATAACAAACCACCACCAAAAGAACAATACTCGACACGTGTTTCGCCTCTCTACGAGGCATCTTCAGGAGGGTGGGAACATTAATTACATGTAAAAAATACGCAAGTAAGTATAACGGGTTAGCACTGATTGACTATCACGTTATCTTTTCGCGGATTAGCAAAGTAATATTTTGATTTTAATTAATATGGATTTCCGCAAAGTAACGCTTGATTCTATTCATTACAAGAAAATAGTCAATGTAAAGTTGTTTCGCGTAGTAGAGACGGTTTATACTTACAGTACTTACAATTTACATGGTCATCCAAAACATTGGCAGCAACAGCAGCAAACCATCAGCGTTAGATACCGCAACCAGGGTGCCCAAACCATAACGTAGCAAATTCCCTCAATTCGTGTACCAACACCAGTGCCCTGTTTATCAAAAGCATGTAACTTGTAATACAAGTGGAAGTCCCTTATTGACAGCTTTTGTCAGAAAGGGACTTCCACTTGTATTACAAGTTACAAGCTTTTGATAAACAGGGCACAGCACTCAAAGTAAGTCACTACTGATTAAATATCTTCTGCTTCCGTCACTTGCTATTGAGTTCTAGTTTCAGGTACGGTCTGTCTCGAAACTCGCTCTTCATACAATTTAGCACTTTGTCACAGTGCGAGTAATGAATATGTTAATATATTTTAATAAGTAATAAGTTGCTTTTGATGATTTGCTCAAGCGACGGGTTAATGAAATCTTTACTCACCTTTTCTGTATAAAATACTATGAAATATACGAGACAAAACTTCTATTGAGGTTGGTGCCTTAAATTGTATAGAAGACTAGGTATTAGTAATGGAATATAGATATATTAGATAGGTAAATGAAATAATGTTGTGGAAATAAAGTTAACGTGCCAACTAGTTCCCAATAGGCTACGCAAAATCAAAATAATAAAATTATAATGCATGCAGGACTTCTTAGATCGTTTTTCATGAAATACAATCTTATTTTAGATTAACTTTAAATATCAAACCCATTTCTTTAAGTTAAGTAGTCGTGATGCACCTCTCCATTGGTCCTCTCTATTGGTCCGCTAATATAAATAATTACAAATGTCTTCTAAGTACTTATTTTTTCTTTTTAATATGATGGAGTAAGCTGAAATTTTGTTTCTGTGAATTTGATATTACGTTACGGTATAAAAATATTGCTAAAGATTTTTGCTTTAACTTTTATGAAATAAATGCTGGATAGCATTAAATTTCCATTGAAATTCAATATTTTACATTAGCAAATCTCATATAATGGAAGTTATTATTAAACTCAATATTGTCACCTGTCACTGTCAGTTTAATACATTAGGTATGTGTATTTGAACTAATGTAAGTACATATATTGAAACGGTAGGTCTTAAATTTGTCTTTTAAGCAGCGGGCAAGGATACTATTAGAGGCATAACTACTTATGATTCCAATGCATTGGGTACCATTCTTTTATTACGCGCTATAAAAAGTCTGCTCTCAATCGCCGAAAAATAATTAGCGACCCGTTCAAAACTTGTGAGTCTCGTGACTCCCAATGTGTGGGTTTAACTGTTTCCTTAATGTATTTTTATTGTCAGTATGACGTATGACGCGCGATATAAGTATGTATGTAGTTAAAATTTTATTGAACTAGGGTAAATGTACCAGTGAATTAACTGTGCTAGTGAATTAACAAAACGCAGCACTTCTCGTAAAACAAGAATTCTGTGTATTTCTGTCAGTCCTGGTTTTGTTTTCCATTTTGTAACATCAATATCTAGGTTAGTGTAACATTTGATAAACTCCAGCTCGAAAGTTTTTTAACATGTTAAGCAGGCTACTCCATCTTATTAAAAAGTTACCATAACTGTATTCTACGCAAAGGGAAGAAGCGGCAAACGTGCAAGTTAGTAGCGTGAAAGTGAACGGAAAATGAAATGATAAATGAACTTACAGCGAAAATGTCGTCAATGAGTTTGGATGCATCCGGTGTCTGTATGGACACTTGGGTCTGTTTAGATGAATCTGATGATAGACCATCATGCTTCGGTGATTCTGAGGAAATGAATTATAAGGGTCAATTATGTAAGAACACACACACACTATCTTAAACACATCTATCTATCTTATCGTGTTACACACTGTCTTAAAGTTAGGTAATAAAACGAATAAACTTGTTTATAATGTGTGGAGTAACTTTAAAGAGCTTTATAAATATTAAATATTTATATTCAAAGTTCATTACATAAGAAACATCTCAACGTGCTCACACAGTTTTTATTGTGGAAGTATTTCTGTTTAATCTTTAACAACAGCGCCAATAAGAAAGGCCTGCGCATTTATTTGGTCAAAGATATGAAAGATAAACTAGAGTATAAATGTATTTCTATAGCTGTGATGAATGTAAGAATATAATAAGTGCGGGTATAACCTATCAGATATTTAGAGAATATCATTTATCATCTTAAGAAGTCACCAAAATCCGGCGGCTTCCGTCCCAGGGATTACTCGTAAAAAAATAAAACGCAATAAATGCTGTAAGATAAAAATATCATCAAAATTACGAGCGGAAAGAGCCGCTGGGGATCTTTGCCCCTGCCTCTTACACTGCCTTATCTTGGACATAAAATGCTGCTATAAATGCCTTTTATTAAAAATTAGAAAACGCTAAGCTTCTTGCTTCAGTTTACTTATACAAGACAAGTCTGTGTTATGTTTTTAGGGGTTCGTATTCGTACCAAAAAAGGTAAAATGGAATCCTTATGGTGTCTTTCTAAGAACATTCCAAAAAAAAAAACATTAACCTCTTAATAATAATTTAAAAGAAGTTACGTTTATACTGCATAGTTTTCTTGTCTCTTATAGGTACGGATCAGACCGCGCGAATCCAAAAGTAGGCTCAGAGAACGGAGTTTTTTGTTAGTCGTAGCATTTTTTAGATTACAATACGGTTGCCAAAAATTAATTAGCTATTTTGAGGCCTTTCTCTAGGGACTTCAGCGATCCGAATACTGAGGGTTTGACTTTCGCTCGATGGAAAAAAATCACGGACATACTTAGGTCTAAAATGCACTTTTAAAATTTATAATAAATTAAGCACATAAACTGAATAGTAGTTTATGCAACAGTGATATAATAAGGGTTCTTAAAATTCAAGGGTCGAAGTTACAAAACGAGACGTAGTCGAGTTTTGTAAAAAAAGACCCGAGAATTTTAAGAACCAATTATGAGCCGTTGCATACATTACTTTTTCTATGACAGCTGCAGCAAAAAAAAAAAAAAAAAAAAAAAAAAAAAAAAAAAAAAAAAAAAAGAGTTATTATAAAAAAAAAGAGTTATTATTAAAAAAAGAGTTATTATTAAAAAAAAAGAGTTATTTTTAAAAAAAAATTGAGTTATTATTAAAAAAAAAAAAGAGTTATTATTTAAAAAAAAAAAGAGTTATTATTGTAAATGAAAACATACCTCTTTCAATCAAGATGATCGGAACTTGTATCTTTAAAAAAAATAAAGCAGTTGTATTATACTCATAAGATGACTGCTAGCAGTCATCTTATGAGCCTATAGACAAAGCATTCAAATGACATTGCTTTAGATATCACTGTCAGTCATTTAATTGACACATTTAAGTGCTGGAGTAGAAAAAATATGTAAATTGTTTCTAATAAAATTGAGGGAACTCACCGATTACTTTTTTAATTGTTAAAACACACATAACATTTAAATTCAAAGACATGATATCTGCGGTCCCGAGCAACAACGACAACGCAAATCATGCAAAGCGGTCTGATGTCGTCATTCCTTTAAATAATTTTCATTTTAATAGGCATATCAATATATTTCAGTCTAAAAACTGTCAACATAATGTCATTCTAACTGATAGTGTCTGTTCCACATAAGAGGGCATAATTCATAAATAATATGAGAACACTATTGTGTATCCTTTATTACCTTAGCTTTTCTATAAAACACATATAAAAATACACTGTTTAAATTCAATAGAAACCCGCACCTGCGCCCGCTTGCACCGACGCCGACTTTTGTACCGAAACGCTGGTGCTCCCGGCTGTATTACCCAGGAAATTCCCCACCGCTTTCAAAGTGGAAATTGGAATCTGTAAACATTAAACATTTGTTTAGGTGGAACACAAAGAAAAAACACAAATAAGTGTTTTGTTCCCGAAAGTAAAAGTTACATACTGTGTAATTTATGACAGCTAACTGTCCGCGTTTATTTCGCCAATTTCCTTAAATTTCGGGAGGACATGTTATAACCTAAATTGTATGTCCCAGTAAGCACTTATAATGGATCTTTTTAACTATCCTCGGAGTAATGAAGCGGGAAGGGGTATAGATAATCTGTTTGCTCTTTATAGTCGATTTACCGCGAATGAAGGGATCCGTTTTTGTTAATATGAAAAATTTAAATTTCGTGTAATATTCACGTAGTTAAAAGATAACGATATAAGCTAGATACTAAAACGTTACAAAAGTAAATTTGAGTCGTAGCAAAATATGACTTACGTTGAATATATCAGCAAAGAATTGCGGATTCCTTTGGAAATTAACTTGCTTGGTGTAAGAGACTTGTTGATTACCACCGTGGGCAACGCCGGCGTCAGCTCCAGCCCTGGCATAATTCTCGACTCCAACGTCAATCCTCTTTTCAATCGGAGGGGGAGGAGGTAACGCCCCAGCTCCACCTATGTATCCGTGGACTGAGACCTTGTTATGAAAACGATGTGGCTTCTTGTGGTAGATGTGCTTTTCTACAACCACGGGTTGTTCATGGTAAACATGCTTCTCCACCACTACCGGCTGAGGCTGGACGAAGTGTTTTTCAACGAACACTGGCGGAGGTTGTTCAACGTGTACCTGTAAACATTCTCGATTCAAATTACGTCAGTCTACTTTTTATAATAATTTTAGTGGCTTCGACAAACATTAGGTACGTGTAGGAAGTATTTTCCATGTCAATAAAATAATATTTGTTCATTTGAAGTATCTCCTTAACGAACCCGCAGTGGATAGTCAAACAAGCGGTTCCACTTTAATTATGAAAAGTATTGTTAGCACAGTCGGTGGTTCTGATGAAATATTATTTAAGGTGGATTTATTTTAATTTCTACTTAATTTTGCAGGTAAAAGTAGAAAATTGCAATGAAAATGATTGTGTCGTACGGAGTTAAAGCTGTCTGGAAGCTTCTGGTGCAATTATCTTTCATCCCTAAAAAAACAAACCTTTTGCATTTGCATAAAACCAGACTGTTGCGGAAAGTGAAATACGGGCTGCCTGAACACTTCTGGAACTCTGAACAAAGATCTAAACATTCCGTCAAAATTAAAAATCGATCTAGTATTACTGCGGAATAAGTCTGGTTCCCCAAAGTTACTCACTTCCTTGACTTTGGTCTTGGATTTTACAACGGTATTTGTTAAAGGTACAACGGGCGATGCAGCACTGAAATCTAATTCAGTGTGCACTTTATTGTCGACGTGACTGATGGGCTGCTCAGCGGCTCCAGACGATAGCCCGAATGACTTGCTGCTCGAGTAAGTAAATCCTGATGACCCTGCAGCACCTGATTCACCGCCCTGAAAATAAAAATACATATCTTTTACACTAACTGGGAAATCAATAATTAAAACATCACCATGAAGATGAATCAAGTATAAAATTAATTTATAAAAAATAAAAATTGAAGTTCAAAATGTGACCAAATAAGAAGGTAAGTTTTTTTCCTAGCATTAATTAAGTAAAAACAATCCTACTAATATCTGAATATCTTGGGAGTTAGAGCGCCAAAGGCATGAAAGTTATCAGACTGAAGGTTGAATGTAGTAGCATAATTTTGGGAAGAGGCAAGAAGACGTTATTCACCTACACAGCTCACGTACCGTCTCTACTAGCAAATTTTCTTGAAATTAACTATTCAACTAAGGCTTTATTATTATAGAAGCCTAAAATATTAGTATACTCATAGTATCGTAGTAAATTTATTTTCTCAAACATACTTCAAAATGTATGCGTTAATGTCACGAAATGAAGACATGAAGTTGCTCATTTATGGCTCCTTACATTACTTCTTGACCTAGGCCAAGAAGTAATGTAGGGAGTTGTAAGTATGAAACGTACATTATTGTCCGCTGCTCTAACTTTTTAAATATGCTCACTAAGATTAGACTGACAAAGGAAATATTACATAACAGCCAACGACCACTCTCTCTGTAAAACTTGCGACATTTTTTTTTATTATGTTGTATCATTTGTTGAGTGTATCGGTCCTCCCTAG
Source organism: Cydia amplana (assembly GCF_948474715.1). Taxonomy (NCBI): domain Eukaryota; kingdom Metazoa; phylum Arthropoda; class Insecta; order Lepidoptera; family Tortricidae; genus Cydia; species Cydia amplana. Next base: position 10,057,047 of record NC_086078.1, read on the forward strand.
AAATACGGGCGGCCGGTTGCTCTTTGTCGGATAGAAGCTATATGTGACGTGACAAAAAAAAACTAATGTACTATAAAATAAAATTGAAGTACTATATTTATAAGCGGTTAAACATTATGGTGCTCGAATAGCTTTTTCAAATGTCAAGTTTAAAAAATAAAAAGGCGGCAATTTACATTTTTATTTTCTACTAAGTATGTATGTTTGAGAAAAGCACTATACAATCCTTGGCCGGAACAGGGATTGCAAGACTCGCTTTATCCGGCCTCGTCCGACTCGTCGGACTCGGCCATCTACCGCAATCTAGTCCTGCAATCCCTTACTTCACGGCCTCTGCAGTAATGTACTACACGTAGCACGTGCAGTAATGTATTTACACATTGAACTAATATCACTATTATGTAGTATCGTAGATCGTAGTATCAATGTTTTTATTTACACAAGCTTTTATTTAGTTTCACCTGTCCCGTTGTTGTCTGTGTGTGGATCTGTTATCAAATCTTGCTAGTTAAATTTTACCGATTTGACCGACCGGTTGCCGATGAAGCTGAAAATTTGCATACAGTAAGTCGGGTGACAATGCAATATTATGGTACCATCGAGCTAAGCTGATCTGATGATGGAGACAGGAGGTGGCCATAAGAACTCTGTGATAAAACAGTGCAACCTTATAACCTTATAGTTTTTAGAATGTAAAATAACTATGACTGAACGTCAAGTGCATTATGTACTTCAAGATCAGTACAGTCAGCAGTACTTACCAAGCCAGCAGCGGCGTTGCGATTGCCAGCGGAAGCTCCAGCGAACCCAATACCACCAGATTTCTCGGCATCGACGCCTCCGGCGAGACCCGCGGCCGCTTTCACGTTGCCTCCAGCGGTGGCGCCGGCGTATAAACCACCTGACAACACACACACACACACGTGTCATAATCCACAATACAAATTTAAAGAAAAACTGGCGTATGAAAAACATAGCATGATTCTATCTTAGTTGATTATAATTCAGTGGCAGTGGCAAATATTTTCATGTAAGATAAAAGAGAGCTATGCTGGTGAAGCCTGAACAAGAATATATGATCACGCGCCATGTTGCGGAATTTCACTGGAACTATTTTTTCCATACTATACTGAAGTGTCATCCTATGTATACATGAAAATAACAGCGCCCTCTTGACAATGATCATATATTACTGGTCAGGCTTTACTTTATGCAGTTAAATTTTAAATAAACTTAGAATAATAACCAGTTATCTCATAATTAAAGTACATAGGTACATGTAATTTTTTTGTCTACTAGTACAAAATTAAATTTCAAACAAAATATGTAGTATAATCAGTGAAATTATTATGGGCACGATACTTACGAAATCTTCGATATAATTAATGTTGGCAACATTAAGTTGCCTGAGGACTATTGTAGACCCTAATGGTTCAACAATTTAATTCTGTGACATAACAAGAAAGGCCTAGGATAGGGCTAATTGGCACGGCATATTAGAAGCCAATTTCAGTAGACTTCTGGTCGCTTATGATCGTAATTAGACATACGAATTATTTTAATTACTTACATACACTAGTCATTATATGTTTAATTCCAGTCACTAAGTAATTGCGTACTTGTCTGTACGTAATCTCAGTAAATGTCTGCGTTTGTATCTTCGCCATTATTAAAACGAGGTGAGTTTTAATTACTATTCTTGTACCTACCACTATTGTCTTCTTAAGTGTCTAGGTCAGAAACATTAAAATTGCTTTGATACTATTTATTCTCTTCTTCAAACAACTGGATATTTTTCTTAGATATGTGCAGTTCTGAAGAAATGTATATTTTAATTTTAATTTACTCACTCTATGTGTATGATACCATATATCGAAATTACTAGCATAATTACTCATTCCCCCTTTGTGTAGGTACGGATAGAATATACATATTTGTATAGGTACTAAATTGAATTAATAAACTAAAAGTTAGTGGATTGTGTATTATTAATCTGCATGACAAATAAGTAAAGCACATAACTCATCGGAACCGGATTGCGAAGTATAAATGTTCATTATTTAATCTATGCAATTAAGTAATCTAAGCGTTGCGCGCGTTAATTTTCAAGCGTTATTCACCTTACGTGTTGTTTTTCTACGATATCTATTTTTATAAGTACTTTTTGTTAGACTTATAATGCGATATGTGATGATAGTAGCGACCCGCCCCGACTTTGGAAGAATTCACACATAACCATAACAAATTATATACCTACTTCTACTTATAATCCTTCCTCAAGAATCACTATTGATATGAAAACCGCATAGAAATTCGTTCACTAGTTGTTGAGTTTATCACGAACATACATACATACAGACGCGGCGGAGGACTTTGTTTTAGAGTCTGTGCGGAAAGAGAAGAGTCGTGGAATGTATGGGGCCCAATACATCCACGACTCTTCTCTTTCCGAACAGACTCTATAAGATAATATCGTCAGGTGACAAGCAAAAGTCACTAATTATTATAAAATATTTAAACAAAAATCAACCTTCTTTTCGTTCTAATTTGACTTTTGCTTGTCACCTAACGAATACCTACATTTTACCGCAGTAAAATGATTATGTATGTTGGAAATATTATGACTTGATTGAGCAAAGAAACAAGTTGGAAATTTTTGAGAGGTAAGTATCCAGTGACCATGTCCATTGTCCGTAGTACCTATTGCTGAAAAATAAAATAAAATATGTTTGTTGTTCGTCGTCATGACTTTTTTTCAAATAAGTTCATTCACTTATTTAGTCCTATTAGGACACAAAATTCAATCCAAGCGCTGTCCAAACATAAAATCGAAGTGACAGCTTATTAGACCGTGACTATACCTAGTCACAGTTTTATATAATTTACTCGCTTATTATAATTTATATCAAACCTACGTAATTGTCCTTTAGTAAATTTCATTGCTCACGGCCCTCCCTAACTGACAATACCAATAGGATTGTGTATCCTCTGGGAGACTGAATGACATTAGCAATATACGTGTCGGGTGTTCACTGGATTCACAGAATAATTATTGGTTTCTACTTTCTAGTTACGAATTAGAGAAACTAATTTTGGTTTAATTGATGTAGTTCTATAAATGTAAGTACCTAAGGTATGCCGTCATAATACGCAATTAGAATCACTAATTATTTATTAGGTACTCTTAATGAATTTTAATTTAATAAGTGTTGATTTCCAATTGTAACCTTAATTAAAATAAAATTTCGTAACTACATTCATTTTAGGGTTTCATGATACAATAGATTGATTTACTTATCGGATGTAGGTATCCGTTAGGAAAATAGTTTTTTTTTTGTAAAAATAGTACTTAAGAAGAATTTAATTTTGTAAAACAAGTACAATGTCTATTTTGGAAAGACTTACTATCAAATTGGTTCTATTGTCTTATAAGTTATGGTCAAAAATTAGATTTTTGGTAAAAGCTTTTATCGCCAACTGTAAGTACTTTTTCTTTTTTTCCACAGGCAACTAATACTCATCGAGACAATTCTAACAACCCAAACCCGATTAGTTTGCACTGTGATCAGCTTCATGTTATCATACTATTGCATTGTCATCCGATTTACATACGTATGCAAAATTACAGCTCAATCGGAAATCGGGTTAAACTTAGCTTCCAAGATTTGGCCCACACTAAGGAAAGCACATACTAACAGGGCGAGTTAAATAAAAGCTTGTAAAAGCTGCACGTGACACGAATCAATATTGATTTGTTAAAAAAGTGTCGATAGTATATTACGCAGAAAACTACATTTATATTTGTCGTACTTCATAAAATAAATATGGATAGTATATTGTATGGAATTTTTAATATTCCGAAATAAAGATAATTTATTTTTTTATTTTTTTAAATAGATACAGGCAATATTGTAAACTTTGCTTACAACTCTTTTTTCCAATCGACATCTGGGGGCACGGCCGTGCCCCCGCCAAGACGAGACAAAGGGCAAATGGCAGTGCATATCTTTTCTTGGCACGTTTCGTCGTTATATTTGACTTTTACCGCATTATGAGTATATAGTTACATTACAGATTATTTATAGTATGTACACATTTATTGTATTGTCTCTAGTGTTATGTACTATTATTGTGCTTGTTTTGTAAAATAAACTGTTTTACTACTACTACTACTACTACTGTTTATTATTATAGCTGATACCTAAATTAAATAAGAATGAAGCAACATGACGCCTTTCATCGGAATTATATTATGAATATCATATTTAATCTTCATAGGAATGGAATCAATGGCTAATTATCTCAGAATTCTGTGGATCCACTGCATGTATAAAACTCAATTCTCAACGTGAACACACGGGGCCTTAAATATTATATTGTATTTGTGTAAGTTTTTAAATGCACATGCAGTTGCCAGTTAAGGGAGACGGCGTTAGATCGGACGTAGTAAGGACCGGGTGAATTGTATGATAATGATGCTTTTGTATCCTTTGATGTTTACACGCTTACGTTATGAACCTCCATGTCCTTTTTTATATATTTTTGCAGTTATATCTATAGTTTTATGTATGACTGTATGTGTTCTGAACAATTAAAAAAAAATGATGAAGAGTCGTTACCTCCACTGCCGCCACCGCTGGCTCCTCCGCCTAGCCCGGCGGCCGCCGCTTGCCCGTGAGGAGTGCCGGCCTCGGCGAACAGCCCACCCGCTCCGCCGTTACCTAAACAAATTAAGTTTTTATTACCTACAGCAGTTATAAATATTTTTTATTACAGCAGTTAACAACTGGCGTGATGTGGCTCAATTCGTTGTATTCATGTGCGTTATATGTTATAATAACATATAATATATAATATCTATGCCTGTCAGCGTTGAGACATGTTACTCATATTATACTGGAGGCAGTTATGAAATGACCCAAAAATAGTATAGTATTTTTGGATTACATTTCTTGTCACTATACAAAAGTTATTAGCTCTCAAAGCAAAAATCTCCAACCAACATTTTCACCTTTTGACGTTTTTCTTGTAAAATTACTATGAAAGTGAAAAAAAAAACTAATATCAGCAATGAATTCTCGGAGTGAATGAGTCTTCGGTTTATACGCAAAATGATACCAAACTTGCTCTAGTAGCCACCAGGAAGAGAATAGTTTTTTTTTAAATATGAAGGGTGGCGGCCATCTTTGTACCCCGCTCTCTCCGACTAGACGCACATTTCTTATTGCCTCCCGGACTAGAAATGCTTAGAATTACTCAAGGAACATATGTCATGAAGCTCATAGCTTAATAAAAAAAATTGGGTTAAGTATGTTTGGGAGCGATCCATAACGGCTTCGACTATTATGATATTAGTTATCGGGCAGTTGACCTGTCAAATAGTTTGATTATGTTCCATGTAAGTTCACAATTTCCTCCGCCGTGCGCTGTTTTCATTATTATATTTCTTCCACCAAGTACTTCGCATTTGCTATTTAGCATCATGATTCACAAAATGTGTTCTTGCCTCTTCCGATTTTATAAATCACAAACATATTTCAATGCAGTACATATAGTAATTACTTAATTAGATTAATGTCTACAACTAAAATTGTATTGAAGTATTTTTTATGGAAGTATACCTATAGTTCGGTTTTATTAGCATTAGAAAGAACTTGCAAAAAGGTAAGCGATCTTGACATGTCTTTTAATTGAAAAACGGTTTTTTTTAACCAAAAACTATTAATTATGAAAGCAGAAGAATATAAATGATCGTATTAGATTCATAATTGTTACATATTTGCCGTAATATATTTTTAAAATGTGTTTTACAATTAAAAGACACATCAAGATTGTTTACCTTATTTCTAATGCTAAAAAAAAACGAACTATAGTCTATGATAATATATATAGTCCGTCAACCAAATCTTGTCAGTAGCAATGTAAAGCAAACTAAAGTAGGGCAACACTCAAAGAGCAGTATTGCGCTAAGAATAGCAGCAATGTACATCGAACCAAAAGATTTTTTTTTCCGCTGAGCGCGCCCTGCGTACGTTAATTCAAATTGTCACTCGCGGTTTATTGAAAAAATTTGAAACATGGACGGACAATTTAAAAGCAATGTTAATCAAAATGATGAACAAATTTGAAGATATCAAAAACAACTGCCTATCGTAGTGCTTATATTCTCTTTGTTCCCTATCTATGTCTTCTATGTTTACTAAAATAAAATCATATCAAAATGCAGATAATTAGATAGTGCATATATTTGTTATTTACAATATAATATGCCACTTGTTAATGTAAATTAGTGTACTCTTCTGGATGAATATGACATAAAGTCCGTCAACCAAATCTTGTCAGTAGTAAAAGGCGGCAAATTTGAAAAATCGCGGGTTAGCAACACTGTGTTCGAATAATTCCAAAATGCGTGTCATCTGTGTTTTATCTGTGGAATGTGGATCGTGAATGACAGCCGTCACCTTATTTGTTTTCATTTGGTTTTCAATCTGAATCGTTTCTGTTTCAAGAGATATTTCTGCTGTCACCATTAAATACCAATATATTAAATAAGAATAAGCAAAGCTAAGGGGCCTACAATGTACAATCATGCTCGTTGATGGTAAACATTACTAAAAATTGAGGTTATGACAAGTACATACTGGAAGAACTCTTTCGAACTTTTAAGATTATGTTCAGTTTTTTTGTTTTAGGGTTAAAAGGCATAAATAAAATTAAAACGTATGCCTAAATCTATCCAACAAGACCATAAATTGTGTCCTGGAAACCGTCCATAGGCCCACATGTCTAATATTTTCAGCAATCAGTTGTGACTATTTACAAAGATGCAATAGAATACTACTAATGCTTGGTTGAAGTGACCCGGTAACATTGGTAACTTCATTATATTTTTTCAATTAATGACCTGAATTATAGTGTAAGTTAAAGTGACCCTTATCTTATTTACCTTTAAATTAAATAAACACCCAAATATCAGTTGTTTTATTTTTAATATGTAATCCTATTGTACAATATATACCAATCAAAAAAATTACACAGGTATGTCATATTCATCCAGAAGAGTACACTAATTTTCATTAACAAGTGGCATATTATATTGTAAATAACAAATATATGCACTATCTATCTGCATTTTGATATGATTTTAGTTTAGTAAACTTAGAAGACATAGATAGGGAACAAAGAGAATATAAGCACTACAATAGGGAGTTGTTTTTGATATCTTCAAATTTGTTCATCATTTTGATTAACATTGTTTTAACATCGCTTTTAAATTGTCCGTCCATGTTTCAAATTTTTTCAATAAACCGCGAGTGACAATTTGAATTGACGTACGCAGGGCGCGCTCAGCGGAAAAAAAAATCTTTTGGTTCGATGTACATTGCTGCTTTTCTTAGCGCAATACTGCTCTTTGAGTGTTGCCCTACTTTAGTTTGCTTTACATTGCTACTGACAAGATTTGGTTGACGGACTATACCTGTGTAATTTTTTTGATTGGTATATATTGTACAATAGGATTACATATTAAAAATAAAACAACTGATATTTGGGTGTTTATTTAATTTAAAGGTAAATAAGATAAGGGTCACTTTAGCTTACACTATAATTCAGGTCATTAATTGAAAAAATATAATGAAGTTACCAATGTTACCGGGTCACTTCAACCATATTATTGCATCTTTGTAAATAGTCACAACTGATTGCTGAAAATATTAGACATGTGGGCCTATGGACGGTTTCCAGGACACAATTTATGGTCTTGTTGGATAGATTTAGGCATACGTTTTAATTTTATTTATGCCTTTTAACCCTAAAACAAAAAAACTGAACATAATCTTAAAAGTTCGAAAGAGTTCTTCCAGTATGTACTTGTCATAACCTCAATTTTTAGTAATGTTTACCATCAACGAGCATGATTGTATATTGTAGGCCCCTTAGCTTTGCTTATTCTTATTTAATGTATTGGTATTTAATGGTGACAGCAGAAATATCTCTTGAAACAGAAACGATTCAGAATGAAAACCAAATGAAAACAAATAAGGTGACGGCTGTCGTTCACGATCCACATTCCACAGATAAAACACAGATGACACGCATTTTGGAATTATTCGAACACAGTGTTGCTAACCCGCGATTTTTCAAATTTGCCGCCTTTTACTACTGACAAGATTTGGTTGACGGACTTTAGTTTTTCAATTGCGGTTTAATGAATTTTGGCACCCTTTATTGCTATACATACATAGAGGATGTTTAGGAGAAATTCCTACGAAGGAGAGTTAACCGATGTTTAAAAATTCAGTAGACTTTAGCGCAAACTAAACGATGATGCAGCTTACTGCGGTAGAGTTTACTTATAACCTCTCAGGAACGCCCTTGGTATTATTTGATATTATATAAATTATTTGGTTGAAGATATCAGTTCTATTATCATAAATACAACATACAAAATACAGACATAATCCTACCTAATACAAAATAAAAGAGTATGTGAATAGCCTACAATTAATTTACTTAAAAATATGCACACGTGATAACTAAGTATCGTCTGGCTGCTATGTTTATTAAACTTCTGTTAACTCCAAGTTATGAATAGCAGTAAAATGTACAGGATGGCCCAAAAATACGTTGACAAAGTTTTTTCTAATTATTTTATTAAGCACTTACGTAACTAGTACAAAATAAGTTAAAAATTAAAACTACAGTCTTTTTGCAACAATAATTAATCGTCTTCAAAATAGTCTCCTTTCGCTTTGATACACAAACGCAAACGCTTTATTTTCAATTTTCAACGAAATACCGCAGCTCCTCCAAGAAGATAAGGATCGAAGGCAACTTTTTTTTATAAATTTAGGCTTATGTTTTTACGTCACCCTAGTCACCGCTACGCGAGAAGAAAATCTCACTTCCTGGCCAAGGTAAGACGTAAAACTTTATACAAACCACGGGCGGTAATTCGTAAAGCCCCAGATCTCATATTTATGGCCCTCTCCTTCGGTTCGGGTCACAAACACCTGCGATCTGGAGCATTTACGAATTCACCTCCTAGGTATGTAATGAACTATTATTGTGTTACTGCGAAGATGTTTACAACGATTTCTAAGGCTGCCTACACATAATTCCATTTCATGGAAAATGAAAGTCACTTTCCAGTTTAATCACTGAAGCCTTCTCAAATGTTGTGAAAATAAATCATTTCTAACTAGACATAACTTATAAAAGCTACTTATACATATTTATATAATTAAATACATTATTTCCAATGGAAGAAATTTTATAGGTAAATATTAATTACGTAAAATTTTTGCGGTTCTATTTATTTACAAAGGCAAGATTATAAAGTGCTTTTACTCATCAAATTATTGTTGTTTAGTTTGATAGGTAGGTACCAAGTTGGTACCTATGTACTTACTAATAATGTATATTTATGACTTTCGTCTTGCGCATTACATTGCACGAATTTTCAGCTTAATTGTCTACATAATTAAAATTAATATGTATATCATTACATAAGGAGCAAATTGTGAAAACAATTACGTTTGTTAAATTAAGTATCCCTTCTTCTTTATGTTAGGTTAGGTAAACGTACAGGTGCTCGACGCGTTACCAGTACATGTCATCTTGAAACTTAAGTCATTATCAATAGAGGTGACAGCAAGGTGTCATCTATTGGGCATTAGCATGTCGAGCACTAGTACGTTTACCTTATACCGTTTAAAACAAAAACCGGCCAAGTGCGAGTCGGACTCGCGAACGGAGGGTTCCGCACCATCAACAAAAAATAGAGCAAAACAAGCAAAAAAACGGTCAACCATCCAAGTACTGACCCCGCCCGACGTTGCTTAACTTCGGTCAAAAATCACGTTTGTTGTATGGGAGCCCCACTTAAATCTTTATTTTATTCTGTTTTTAGTATTTGTTGTTATAGCGGCAACAGAAATACATCATCTGTAAAAATTTCAACTGTCTAGCTATCACGGTTCGTGAGATACAGCCTGGTGACAGACGGACGGACGGACGGACAGCGGAGTCTTAGTAATAGGGTCCCGTTTTTACCCTTTGGGTACGGAACCCTAAAAAATGACTTTACAATCATCTGTCATACAATAGTACAGTCACGGACTTTAATGGTTGCACCATTTAGGGTTTACTTTACATTGGACATTTCATACCGTTAGTATTCACAGTCAAATTAGTTTGAACCCTAAATGGCTCAAGAATTTGGGTAAGTCCGAGACTGTACAAGTGTACATCAATTTACCACCGAGTAATTAGGTAGGTATGGCGCGATACCATAGTATGGGCGGCTTTAATTTCTCTCCCCATAGCGTTTTCGTGCTGAGTAAGAGGAATCGATCAAAACACGACACGAACGACCTTAATTTGAACTCTTGATAAGGTTTATGAATAAATAATCAATCTTTGTGATTCTAACAGCAGGCACACTACGATTTAAAAAATAATATTGCGAGTATAAGTAGATGGGTATCTTGCTCTTACTAATTCTAATTAGCATTGATGCGAGAGGGATGGACTAAGATTGCTATCATGTTGATATCATGTTTTGCGAGTCAGTATACTTAATTACCTACTGGAATTAATAATTTCAGATTTGTAAAATATGACAATATAATTTTAGAATAGCGGTGTCGCCTCGCTCTCATTGAGTACTTATGCTTAAGTATTTAAGTTATTTATATTTCACGACCTCCGAATTGAACCTTACCGGCCTTACCGCTATAGGTTATTCAACGCTTATACTTACTACTTAAATCCACAAACTCGTACAATTGAGTTACCCGTACCGTGCCACGTATTCAGTCATATTGTGAATGCTAAATCGTTGGTCAGGTCAGGACATTATCATTCAATGTCAAAATTCATTATTGGATAATGTAATTTGTTGTGAATAACACTGTCCGTCGTCCTAACTATGCATAAAGCAACGCGGCCCATACCTTTGTGCAAGTTATCATATTCGTTTGATATAAAATAGAATAATATGACGTCGAGTTGCGGAAACCAAGCCCGCGAATACCTATACCTATACCTTCGTCTGATATACATTTTTTGTGGATTTTACCTGTTTGGTTTTTATTAGAACCAGCTGTCTATCACAGACAAGTTTCGAAAATTAAATACCTGTCGGTACGAAAGTTGCTACAGTTAGAACAAGGCCACATCTTATATCTGACATTTGCCTTAAACCAACCACATGAATGCGAAGTAAGCTCAATAACAGACCTAATTAAAGTGCCCAAGTTTATATGATTAAGAGTAGTAATTACGTACCTAATAGTCCTCCCAGCCCAGCTGCCGCGTGGTAACCGCCGAAGTTTACTCCCACTTTGCCTTCTTTGAATGTAATGAATTGGGGGGCCTGCAAAGAAACAATATTTCATTCAAGTCATGCAGGTTATGGAAACTTTTCTGTAGAGGTGAAAACGAGCTAGACAAATACTGTGTATAATAATATAATAGCTTAATATGTTTAACATTAATGTGCTAATTATTAAGTTTTAAAATGTTAGTGGCTTGTGTCTAATAGGCAGTGTCGCGGATATTAAGGTGCTAATTTATAACTTCTGTTCCATAGACCTAAAAAAACTGGCCAAGTGCGAGTCGGACTCGCGCACGGAGGGTTCCGCACCATCAACAAAAAATAGAGCAAAAAATAGTGTTTGTTGTATGGGAGCCCCCCTTAAATGTTTATTTTATTTTATTTTTAGTATTTGTTGTCATAGCTGCAACAGAGATACATCATTTATGTGAAAATTTCAACATCGTGGTTCATGAGATACAGCCTGGTGACAGACAGACGGACGGACGGACGGACAGCGAAGTCTTAGTAATAGGGTCCCGTTTTTTACCCTTTGGGTACGGAACCCTAAGGGTACGGAACCCTAAAAACACCAAATATATGCGAATTAAATTTTAATTTCATAGGTAGGTATTTTTTCTATTATAGTTTAATTTTTAAGTACATAGGTTTATTTTAAGTATAGTATTATTTATTTTTAGATTTAGGTTTTAAGTTGAATTTTAATTTACTTTACTTGAATTAACAACAATTGTAAATTGTTAAAGCCAGCTGCAGCTGACAATTGGCAAAAATATATGACGCTAAGTTAGTAGTGGAGTAAATATAAAGACCAAAATACATCTCAACTAAGTCACATTACAGATAATTTACAATAAATACCTATAAACTAACTTATATACTAAAACTACAAATAAATACAGCACAAAACATCAATTATTATTTTAATATGATTAAAAAATCTAAAATAAACCACCCTGAATCGTACCTGGCTCAAATGTCCCCATTATTCCTGCTGCGTTCCCCCGCTGAACTGCAATGGAAACCTGCTAAACCAGATACGACCCAGAGCGAGGATCGCAGCCCCTCTCGCGCAAACGACGCCCCAAATCCCTAAAGAAAGCGCGAGCCTCTGACCCCCAAGGCCCTGCCGTCTCGATAGCCACCGGCACAAAGTCGTACGAGTCGTAATATAAAGTTAAAGTTACATTAATTGCACACACAGATGTTTCTGCATGGGTGAGTTCTGTATCATATTGAATACCCGTCTGTGAAGTAACAACTTGATATCAGTTCCCGTTTTTGAGAAATAACATTTTTTTAAAATCTTTTATACTACCTACTTAAACAGTAATTTCACATTAGAGATTTTTTTGTAGAATGGGTTATGAAGCTTATACGACTACACGGTCAGAATTTCTCCAGACAATAATATAAATTATAGATTTAATGAAAAAAATATATAATTTTGTAAGTTTTTCATGACCGAGAATATCCCACACTGAGAGAAAAGTTTACTATTGTGCTTAACAGTATCTGTTTCGATCATGTTTAATTTATCTCCCGAGGAACTGCTATATTTGCAGAATAGCAGCATGATTTTGGAAACAAACAGTAAATAATATTCTAGACAATTAATGGACACTTCTAGTATATGTTTGAGAAAAGCATATTAAAAAATCTCGAGTGTGGGAATTCATGTTTTGATATATTTTTCTATTTTAATAATAGTTTGGATATATTAAAAATATATGACTAGGGCATGCTCCCGGGAATTCCCGGTTCTCAAATTCCCGGGAATTCCCGGAAATTTTATAGTGTTTAAAGAACCGGTACTGATGACTCGGTACCGGTACTTCCCGGTTCTCATCAGTTTGCGTATTTATTCCCATTTCAATAGTAGTTATCTTTTACTAGTTAGTTTTAGGATATTATATTCGAATATTCTACTAGTAAGTTGGTTTTATATGCAAATATTCCGTTCTCGGGTTGAATTTTTACCTTCTGACCCTTCTATTATATCTTTTTCTATCGTATCTGTGCCGTCATAGTGCTGTGTGCATCAATGACGGCCGTGTGGCTCGTACACCTTAAAGCCCAGGCGGAGGCAAAGTGTGCCGGTTAATTTCGTAAAATAGGTTGGAACGCTAATAAAGTGTTATTATTTTTATAAAATAGTCATTTATGAATATTTATGCAATAATTTATATGAAAATAAGTCATTAACGCTAACACAAACAATTTCTTAAAAATAATCATAAGATGCCTAGAGAACCGGGAAGAACCGGGAATCCCGGTTCCGGCTATACCCAGAACCGGGAAATGAAATTCTTGGTACCGGGACCGGTACTGCATGCCTATATATGACATATTTTGTGGAGATTTTTTTTAAATATAGTATTTGCAACATAGGTTATCACATCTCAAAAAATCTATGATGTGAGCTCTCATACATTATGAACTGTGCGGACCCCACTATTCCTATTCCTATAATTCCTCCTAAGTGCGATCAAAACAGGTCGACGATAAATCATTGAACCACAGTTGTAACTAAAACGAGCTATAGACACAATTCAGGTTCATTACCGTTGGAAATGGTAACTACACCATTGAAATGACTCACTGACCGGGCACGCGGCACGTGGCATAATTAGCTTTTGATTTAGAAGCGCAATTGAATCGAACATTGCGACTGATATACGTATACGGTTCACTAGCTTCTCATAGGTTAGAATATACTAGAAGATAAAAATATGTCTGTAATACAAGTGGAAGTCCCTTTGTAACAATAGGTGTCAAAATGTGACAGTATTACATGTTACAAGCTTTTGAGAAACGGGCCCCAGACATGATAAAGTCAGATTTAAAAAAGAAACTTGTACCTATTACTGAAATTTAGTGTAGGTAATCTAATCAATCTATATACTTAATCCGAACGAACTGTTTTCAGCTTTTCAGTACCCTGTAAGTGTTTCACGTTCTATAAATTATACGCCTCCTAGAAAATTAAGCCCTTAAATTTTCAGTTGTCTGAGTAGCTAAAGTATTTATTACTTTTATGAAAAGAATGTGCCTTTAACAAGTTAAATTAACTAAATTTTCAACACGAACTTCATATTGTCCAAAGTTCAGAGACGTACACTGAACTTTTGAGATAGGTATGCAAATTTTTTTTATCAACTGTTGAAGGTGCAGAACCGTTTAAGTAAAAAGTAAAATGTTTCAAAGTTAAACTATTATTCAAAATACATATTTACTTATATATATACGTTATACGGAAGTGTCATTGTATTGATTGTTTGCTTCAAAAACGTGATTACCTAGCGTCTTGGGTTCGAAAGCTTAATATTATCTCAAAGTATCAAAATTCAAATCATACCCGATACCTTGGGCAATAATTTTCAGACAGTCTACTATGTACCTAGTTAAACAGCTATCCATCATTTTGTGATTTTATATGCTTAACATTATTTAATTTTTATTAAAAAAAAATGATTTATACTACATGAATGAAATAACAAGTTACACATGCACGCTCTAAACCGTTATGACGGTATAGTCAGCAGCAGAAGCTGCTTAGCGGGACAGGTGTTCAAAATTATGCTAAGAGAATAAGAGCGTGTCATTCTGAACACCTCGCCCGCTTAGCAACTTCTGCTGCTGACTGTAGTCTGTACCGTCTTAGGTAGGTACTATCGTGGCCGGAGCAACGTCATGGACGTACGGACATTGGAACTCTAAAACATGTGGCAATTCAAAACCACAATAGGTATATTAGACAAAATTACCCTCTACAAATGATAGTTCATAAATGATAAGATAATAAACTTACAAGTGCCAAAACTTGATGTATTCCGTTAGTGCATTCGTAAACACTATCTGAGCTCTTACTGTTAGTGCAGTGCCACATGCATGAATAACCATTAGCTGATGACACTGTATGTTCCACCTCGTTACCTGGTGATGCCCAATTATATTTGGAACTTTGGTTAGTTTCCTGGCATCGTTAGTATTTAAACAACTGGGCACCTAACATGAACAATAATGGACATCGAGTAAAGTTATATGTCTATTCACAAAAAAATAACAATAACCATAGACGATTGCTTTTTTAGGGTTCCGTAGCCAAATGGCAAAAAACGGAACCCTTATAGATTCGTCATGTCTGTCTGTCTGTCAGTCTGTCTGTCTGTCCGTCTGTCCGCCGTATGTCACAGTCACTTTTCTCCGAAACTATAAGAACTATACTGTTGAAACTTGGTAAGTAGATGTATTCTGTGAACCGCATTAAGATTTTCACACAAAAATAGAAAAAAAAACAATAAATTTTTGGGGTTCCCCATACTTAGAACTGAAACTCAAAAAAATTTTTTTCATCAGACCCATACGTGTGGGGTATCTATGGATAGGTCTTTAAAAATGATATTGAGGTTTCTAATATCATTTTTTTCTAAACTGAATAGTTTGCGCGAGAGACACTTCCAAAGTGGTAAAATGTGTGTCCCCCCCGTAACTTCTAAAATAACATAATGATAAAACTAAAAAAAATATATGATGTACATTACCATGTAAACTTCCACCGAAAATTGGTTTGAACGAGATCTAGTAAGTAGTTTTTTTTAATACGTCATAAATCGCCTAAATATGGAACCCTTCATGGGCGAGTCCGACTCGCACTTGGTCGCTTTTTATGTTATGGTATGATGATATATTATGATGATTGGTGTGTCAAGGAATGATTAATATTCGTTCCTTGACACACCACAAAACATCTTACAATTCATAATCAATTCAACCATTACGAATTACGTAGCTACTCGTATTATATTTGAGATTAGAGCATTTGTTTTGATGTGCAACAGAGATTATTTGCGTTATAGAAGTGACCCAATTAAAATACTGTAACAATTCCCAGTTCCACGGACGCTGGGTCTGCAATAAAGTCAAGAAACTCTGTACGTTGTGTACAATATAACTTTAGCGTTTTACAGCTAGGAAGTTAGACATCTTTAATGAGTCAGTTTGACGGGGTTGGCGTAATAAGGACACATTCATTTTAAAGCGATTACTACAGTCATTTGACGCTTGCAGAGAGTGTATTATTTTATATTCACATCATTAATGTTTAGTGATGATTAAAAATAAATGCCTAACACGCAAAATAATTTTTAAACTACTCTCAGTTTATTATTACCAAAATTAATAACAAAACTTCCGTGAGTGCCTAGTTTTAATTTATTCATTATTTTGAATTCGTAATATCACTGTAGGTAGCGTGTAGTGTAGCATTAAGCTCAAAAAATTGAAAACATTTAAAGCGCCAACGAATTACTCATTTTATTATTTAATATTACGAACAAACATTACTTGACTTTAAGACGTCAAAGTGCGAACGAGAGCATGCGTCATTTAATTAATTATAAATACCCAATTGACATATTAACTGACTTAAATCAAGTTTTATCGTTCTGAATCATGAGGAAAATCCGTATGACGCACAGATGCGCATTAATTAATGCCCATTACATAAATGCCTGTAATGTAAATTAGAGTTTGAGCTGTGATAAATTATCGAAATTATTGTTGTTAGTAAAATGTTAAATTCTCTATTTGAAATAGCCAATATTCGTCATATCTACACTTTAGTTGCACATTGCATATGCGCGTTCACAAACAAAATTTATTTGTTTATAGGTAAATGATAATATTGTACGTTACGGTAGAATTTAAACTAATAGCTTGATCAAAGTTAGCTGCAAAAATGTAGCACGTCTGTTATTACCGATTTTTGTAGTAACAAGAGAGCATCAGCTAGCTTGTTAATTTTGTACGTACAGCAATGTCTAAAATAGAGAAGAGAATTGTTAGCCAAGCAAGTCGCAATTCGTGCGAAAAAGCATTTTCGTGTTTATAATAATTGCCTGAGATAGGTAACTGAAAATTTATAACTTTGTGCGGTACCCTCGCGTACAGAAGAGTCAAATTAACTCGCACTTGATCAGTTTTTTAAGTATGTAGGTAAGCATTTATTAACACTAGCCACAGCCTTAGTACTAACTTCAGAGTCAACTCACTGTACTTAATACTTGAGGCGATTACAAACGATTGCATTATAAAGACGCGTTGTCTAATGATCATTATCTCGATGCCTTTGTTCAAGTAATGCGCAGAAAAAATATACGTACATACTCATTTTCTGACTACACTTAAAACTAGATAGACATTAGTTGTTCAAATTAATTATGAGATTCAACGCCAGATGAGCGTAAAAAATCCACATGATTATACCTACTCTGCTTACGAAAACGAAGAAATTTACGTTCATATTGCTAAATTTCGCATTTTTTAGTAATATGAGTGGGTGCATCTCAGCATGATTTTTAGCGGTGATTTTTTAGTCCAGAACCACTAAGAGAAATAGGTACGGACATTAGGATGACTTTTTGTTAACGAAATACAATAGGTATCTATATAACTAAGTAATTCTTTTTTGAGCCACTGTTAACCTAACTTTTATTAAAAGCAATACATAGATATATCTACAAACAACAGAACTGTTTATTAACTGGAAATAAATAGGTATTAAATATTGCGATGTTAACGATGCAATTTATTCTGTTATTTCGGTAATGTCATGGGTACTGCCTGATGACGTGATGACATTCATAATCTTTCATGCATACACAAAATAATTACTTACGCCAAGGTCTAATCTATTATTGCACAATGGGATATTGCCAACGCAATTATAGCAGAGTTACCTGTATAATCGGATATCCGAATATTAACGAATCATAGATTATTAAAATTGCTAAATTACGTTCCTTGTATATATTTGGCTTCTTCCTAAATTAATGTCAGTATATTATAAACGGGGGTTATTCTTTTTGAAGTGTTCAAAGCTTATCATTTCTGTGGGTGCTCTTATAAATTATGATTAAAACCTAATTATCTTTTAATTATAATTATCTTTTGTATCTTTTTACTGAGGTGTGCCGATAAAGAGTATTCTATCTATCTATCTATATTGACTTTTCATCTTCTAGCTTCGTAGACATATAGGTATCATGAATTTCATCTAAATAGTCAGATTTTGAATACCAACTACTCGACTCTTGACTACGCTACTCGTCAAAACATTTTCTCCAATAGGCATGTCTCTATAATAGAAAGAAGTAGAATCATTAGACCGCAGCAAATACTTTTGAATGCGAACTGTACCAATTTATCTCTATTTTGAAAAGTATGAAGGAGTGGCGTATACACGGTAACCATACGGTAATAATATCCGATTAATATTCTATTATGTGAAGAATATTACTGTATGTACTCAGGTAGTTAGGTACTCTTCGACCTCCACCTGCGTAATACTACATTATAAAAAAAGTAAAGACGTCAGTACAGAATAAATGATCAATTAAACCGCGATTATCATTAAAACATAAGTCTTAGGGTAACATTCCATTTCTGACCGCAGCTGCACTACTGGTACTGAACGCGTCGCTGTTACTGTCAATTTCCATAGTAAAATGAACAGTAGTGCAGCTGCGGTTGGAAATGGACTGTCACCTTTAGACGCTAGACCGGGTGTTGCAACACTACGTTTAATGCATGTTATGACGCATTTCCTGTTCTAGCAGTCCGAACAATGCGACAAGCCGATCCTGGTAACTCTTATTACAACGATGTTAAAGTCTAATTCTGTACCCACTTACTGTCGGCAGCCACATCTGAATTAACATACACTAGATTTATTAGATAAAGCTATTTCTGTAGCGGAAAAACCGTATGCAATAGGCTGTGTCAGAAGTACTTGAAGAAGGATCGGAATTATCGAAAGTAAAGAAATTAAAACAATACCTTGGCATAATTATGTACATTAAAAAAAAACATGATAGGTAGTTATCGATATCGCTGCCCTGCCCTGTTTTTTTACAGCGTACTTACTTTTTGTACAGTAGATCAGTAATATATCGTTGACAAAAAAGATAATAATATTCTAAACATGAATGATATATGTAAACATGGAGTACGAAAACACATTATGCATTATTCATTTTTATTATTTAAGTATCACGAACAACAAAATGACTCGCCTTTGATGCTTGACAGGGAAAAAACATATGAAGGGTACACGGAAAGAACATGTCTAGTCACTTTTTTCGGAAAATGAGATTTTTATCTCAAAATGAAGAGCTCTTAATGAACTATTAGTTGTATCTTTTGCTACCACTGTATAATAAATATAACACAACTTTATTTTTAGTTAAATAATACCTGGTCACGGAATTACCATACATTTTGACATTGTTCCAAATTTTAACCGCGATTACTCAAAATGTTACTGAAGTGACTAGACATGTTCTTTCCGTGCACTCTTCATATCTAAACATATCATTCCAATGTTTTTGTAATGCTGGTTGTAAATGACTAGTGATGCCATGTGAGTTCTGCCATACCTACTTACAATTTTTTTATACCACGTCTGATGGTAAGCGATCACCGTAGCCACCAACTCCAGGGCTGTTACAGGCACGTTGCCGACCCTTTAAAAACCTGGCCGTGTAGCCAACATGCCAATCGCTCGCTCCGTAGCGATCGAAACGCAACTGTCACTGTCGCACTAAATGGAAGAATGATAGAGAGACTCAAAGCGTTTCGTTGTCGAAGCGATAGCGATTGTAAACTTGGCTAGGCCGTCTGTACACTTATTTTTTTAAAGAACCTCATTCTGAAGTGACAGTGAAGTCCCTCGAGTCCCCCGCCACAGTTGGAGCGTCCGCGGGAGGAAATTCAATGCATTGCGCGACCATTTAGGTTCTGGGGTATGAGGATGAACACCCTGCCGACGGCTAGCGGTGCGGTGATAGAAAGCTATCTATACTACCCCACATATTATAGCAACCGTAATTGATAGGTATATTGGACGTATGTAATTGAAAACCAGTTTGAACTCGAAATTTATTACGTGAGAATACCTACGTTAAACAATTAATTGAGTCTCGTAGCATTGGCAGCACAGTATGAATGCATTCAACTAAAATTTGTTGTAAAATGTTAATTTTATGGGCGTCTCTCTAAGCAATACTCCAGGCATTTTTTTTACCAAAATCGCTTTGAATGATATCACTTAAAGAACCTTCGAATTTTTAAATTCCTCTAATACTTTTTTAAGTTAGTGAAGTTGAAAATCTAAAATTGGAATCTTTGAAAGAATTCCTTTGTTTCAATACTGCGGAAATCGGTTAAGAAAACTTTTATGGTTCCGTTTTAACTCATTTTCAACTTGATAGCTAGAAATGGAAATATCGAAACTATCTATTAATCTTGCCATCGTTCAGTGTATATAATTGGATTGTCTGACAAACCTTTGGACGAAATAATGCCAACAGTACATGCTTTAAATATGAAATCAGTATTTATAGAATACGTTACGTAACAAGCCACACCTGGGCGTTGCTTCCTTTTCCCACGGAGATGTAGTACCCAACTAAAAAGCTCGTATGCAATCATGTAACGTCTTCAAACATGAGTTACGGGTAACATAACATAGTAGAAACTTGAAAATATTACACAATATAAAGCAACTTCGATGCAGTGAATGCTATGAATGCAGTGGTACATTTTCCGAACATGGACATGTACACTTTATCGAAAAATTCGTTTTGGTAACACCTCTTAGTATTTTAAATACGGCAAATAAAATATGGAAAGTTTAAATTTTGAAAAAAAAAAAAAAATACATTTACGAGCACATTTTCCCGGATGAGATACATTTTTCAATGTTAAATTAATCCATGATCATATTTAATGATAAATTACTATTTTTTTAGTAAAATATTGCGTTGTTGTAAATGTATGTTCAATAATTGTATTCATTAATAAAGTTTATAAATTAAGATAAAAAAAACCGGCCAAGTGCGAGTCGGACTCGCGCACGGAGGGTTCCGCACCATCAACAAAAATAGAGCAAAACAAGCAAAAAAACGGTCACCCATCCAAGTACTGACCCCGCCTGACGTTGCTTAACTTCGGTCAAAAATCACGTTTGTTGTATGCCCCACTTAAATCTTTATTTTATTCTGTTTTTAGTATTTGTTGTTATAGCGGCAACAGAAATACATCATCTGTGAAAATTTCAACTGTCTAGCTATCACGGTTCGTGAGATACAGCCTGGTGACAGACGGACGGGCGGACGGACGGACGGACGGACGGACAGCGGAGTCTTAGTAATAGGGTCCCGTTTTTACCCTTTGGGTACGGAACCCTAAAAAAATGGTAGTTGTACGTTTTGTATTTTTTTAATAAGATATTATTTACTTGCCTATTAATTTTTTATCCATTAGGCTGTGTTTATCACGAATATTAGTTCCTGAGTTACGGATGTTATCTGTGTATGTGTGTATGTAGGTATTTATCTACTATGGGTAGTATACGCTTTGCTTAGGTTGGTGCTAGGATGATCCGTGTAAAATTGTCATCAAATAATTATTTATTTATTTAATCAGTCATTTTCCGACATATACTCGTAAATAATCAATTGCAACACATACTATCTAACCTATTTTTATTCAGTCTGACTTATAGACGATATTAGTACCTATGTAAATCCACAAAGGAGCATGTGCAGTGCAAATACATATTGAAATTGAATCTCAATACATGATTTAGCATAATTTAGTCAGCCGTTATCATACTGAATTGAATGCATTGATACCATATATACCCATATCCGAGATGACTCGAACGGAAAGTTACCTAAAACCTGATTCGAGAGTAAATCCGATATTTTGTGTTAACAGCCATATTCGAACATTATAATACGTCAAATAGGTACGTTTTTGTTTAGAGAAACGTCACTTTTGACACATGTTTGACACTGACATATCCGATCCATATTGTTTCTGTAGGTATCTAGTATTTGACGTAGTTCGAATATGGCTGTAATATTTGGCCGATCTTGCAACAACAATACCCATTGGCTTCCTATTTTGAACGTGTATCGCGTTTTGTATCAAGCTTCGCTGAACTAGGTCGAACATAGGACACATAGCAAGAAATATTTATAGTTCTGAAAACGTCTCAGTCTCCGTCTACTTATTTACAATTTGCTGCGGCTATGAACAGCGAATACTTTTAAATAGCCTGTGGACGTCTCAATAAATTTAAAATATGGAATACAATTTAGGCATCCATATAGGATTCGATTTCGCCGGCTTGCCTAATATAAGGTTTTGAGCGCCTTTATTATCTTACAGATAAAAAAAATAACTCCGGTTTCACATATAAGGCGGTTATCACACTGGATGCGATTCGCACGTCGTCGCTGCAATGTTAGAGCCAGAAAACGCTATGCGCGTATTATTAGCGACATCCCGCTCGCACATCGGAGCTATGTGCAAATAGCATCCTGTGTGATAACCGCCTATGCACTATACTTAGGTATAATATACGTTGTAAATTGCTTACCGTAAATACTTGTGATGCTAAACACAGCAATACAATTGTAGTGATTGAGAACCCCATCTTGCCTGTAACATAATAAATACATTTTAGAAACTAAAATCCGTTGTTTATCAAGTATAAAATATGTATAAATAAAATGATATGAGGGCCCGGCCACATGTCAGCGGTGCGGCGCCGCCGCCGCCGCGCGGCGCGGCACCGCAGAAATCTGCGACGCCGCAAACCGCTCTGCGGCGACGCCCGCCGCAACGCAAAATTTTGCGGTGCCGCGCTGCGGCGCCGCAAAGCGGTGCGCGGCGCCGCGCGCGGTGCCGCAAAGCGGTGAGTTTCGCCGCGCGCGGTGCCGCCGAGCGGCGTGCGGCGTCGCAGATTTCTGCGGTGCCGCGCCGGTATTTTCTTTTGAAATGATTTGTATCTTCAT
Organism: Cydia amplana; assembly: GCF_948474715.1. NCBI lineage: Eukaryota > Metazoa > Arthropoda > Insecta > Lepidoptera > Tortricidae > Cydia > Cydia amplana. The sequence continues at coordinate 10,080,252 of NC_086078.1, forward strand.
TCATTATACGAAGATATGGGTTCACCCAAAATTTTCTTTTCAATTGTTTTTTTATTTCTGCGCCTTCTTAATAGCGCTGGCAGTACACCGAGAAATTCAGTAAAATGCTGCAAATGATGTTAAAGGTATGAAAATCGGTACGATTGATCTTTAGGACATTTGAAACAATTTGACCCGAAGCACCATTAAATAAAAAAAGCGGCCAAGTGCGAGTCGGACTCGCCCATGAAGGGTTCCGTATTTAGGTGATTTATGACGTATTAAAAAAAACTACTTACTAGATCTCGTTCAAACCAATTTTCGGTGGAAGTTTACATGGTAATGTACATCATATATTTTTTTTAGTTTTATCATTCTCTTATTTTAGAAGTTAGGGGGGGGGGGGGGGACACATTTTACCAGTTTGGAAGTGTCTCTCGCGCAAACTATTCAGTTTAGAAAAAAATGATATTAGAAACCTCAATATCATTTTTGAACACCTATCCATAGATACCCCACACGTATGGGTTTGATGAAAAAAAAAATTGAGTTTCAGTTCGAAGTATGGGGAACCCCAAAAATTTATTGTTTTTTTTCTATTTTTGTGTGAAAATCTTAATGCGGTTCACAGAATACATCTATTTACCAAGTTTCAACAGTATAGTTCTTATAGTTTCGGAGAAAAGTGGCTGTGACATACGGACGGACAGACAGACGGACAGACGGACGGACAGACAGACAGACATACATGACGAATCTATAAGGGTTCCGTTTTTTGCCATTTGGCTACGGAACCCTAAAAACGAGATGAGTTATCTTTTTTTGTATGGAATTTGAAAAAACTGTTTTGAAACCTATCGTGTGTGGTAAATTAAACGAAAGGGCTTTCTGAGCCAATTCCAAAAATATCATATCGTTACATTTCAGTCATTTTTTTTAATTATAATAAAAATAATTTTCAAAACATACCAAGTTTGGGCTTCTCCAGATACAATACCGTTCAATATTTTTTTGTAAAATATACCTCAAATTATACCTAATATCCTCATATCTAACCCTAAGAAAGCAATTTTGAAAATAATTGCATGAAATATGTTTTTTTTTAATTTTCAATTTTACAAAGTGTGATCTATGAATCTCTCAATTAAATATTTAAATAGAAAGCATAAAATTAATATAAGTATAAAAGTGGTGATTACACGAAGTATCGTAAAAGTACCAAAAAGATACTGCGTGTATGCACAAATACTTTTTTGGGGAATAGACTAAAGACTTGTCTTGACAACTATAACAAAGGGTTTAAAGGTGTGTGTACGACCTTTTAAATGACAAATAAAGGTACGGGAGTAGAAAAAATTAAAACAAATATACTAAATGTAAATATTTTCAAAATTGCTTTATTAGAATTAGATATGAGGATATTAGGTATAATTTGAGGTATATTTAACAAAAATAGTAGTTTATGTGACTGCTACATAATGAGAGGCATCAAAATACGAGTGTGGGTTTAAGAAACGAACGTTAGTGAGTTTCTTAATAGGATCACACGAGTTTTAATGCCTAATTATGTACAGTTACATACACTACTTTATCTAAACACATAAAACTAATTAAAAGATAAACTGTACGCTAAATGACGGTGAATGAAAACTTTTTTCACGCATGTCACGCATCCATAGTTTATATTTAATTCCTAGACAAAAGAATAGAGTTCCTATTCTCATGTCACTCGAGATCAAATATCGTGCGGTTAATATTAAAAAATATACTAAACTGACGTTTCATATCGATAACTGTTTTTTTTTAATATCTATGGATACTAGAATAGAGACCCACTTGAGTTTTGACTGCTGTTCCAAATTTAAACTCATAACGATACTAAAAATTTGTAACGTTATAATTACTTATAACATTACAGTACAAATTTTCCTACTACCATAGATAAGAAAGTTTTCATAGTAAAATTGGTTGTAATAAAGCTGGTCATTCTACGGTTTCTGAACGCATTATAGAGCACTAATTACATGTGTGTAGATAAAAATTTTAACGGTATTGTATCTGGAGAAACCCAAACTTGGTATGTTTTGAAAAATATTTTTTATTATAATTTAAAAAAAATGACTCAAATGTAATGATGTGATATATTTTTGGAATCGGCTTGAAAGACCTTTCGTTTAATACTACACACGATAGGTTTCTAAACAATTTTTTTTAAACAAAAAAAAAGATGACGTCATAACTCCTCTCGTTTTTTTTATTCTCGTTTTTTTTATTTTTTTTAAACGAAAAAAAAGATGACGTCATAACTCCTCTAGTTTTTTTTATTTGTTGGTGCTTCGGGTCAAATTGTTTCAAATGTCCTAAAGATCAATCGTACCGATTTTCACACCTTTAACACCATTTGCAGCGTTTTTTGGCGAAACGCTATCGCTATAACAACAGCAAGAGCAGAAAACGTGTGAAGGAATCCATGTCTGATTAAACAACTGGTAGTCGAATTTTATTCTTTACTATGCAGCGTGGCATCGCACGCGACGCCGCACGCCGCTTGGCGGCACCGCGCGCGGCGAAACTCACCGCTTTGCGGCACCGCGCGCGGCGAAACGCACCGCTTTGCGGCACCGCGCGCGGCGCCGCGCACCGCTTTGCGGCGCCGCAGCGCGGCACCGCAAAATTTTGCGTTGCGGCGGGCGTCGCCGCAGATTTCTGCGGTGCCGCGCCGCGCGGCGGCGGCGGCGCCGCACCGCTGACATGTGGCCGGGCCCTATCCCGGACATCGGTTTCTGCCAACCCATGTCCCCCGTTACAGTACGGGACAAACGCTAGGAGGATGATGATACGATATACATGTATATTATTTTTTATAGTCCCCAATCCGCATTGGGCTAGCGTGGGGACTATAGCCCAAGCCCTCTCGCGCATGAGAGGAGGCCTGTGCCCAGCAGTGGGACGTATATACTCGTAGGGTCAAATTATATATATAATTTTTATATGTACGCATACTATTGGTTAGATTTAGATAAAACTTACAAAATACTAGATTGACAAAGTACATAATCGTAGTAGCATACGTAAAACAAGCAACAACGGTTGCACTCCGGGAGTGCCGATATAAGTGAAAACTCACCTAACTATGTTACCGACGCCCGGTAACACGATAGGTACATACGTTTAGCCGAGGTATTCTATTTATTTATTATATATTATTATCATTCTCAAATAAGATCACACTTTTTCATTGACATGTTTATTTACATACTGCCATGACAACGTCAAATTATTTGAACATAGGTAAAGAGTCTTGAAAAGGAGTCCGCGACATAAATGTCAAATAACATTGAGATTTTCTTTATTGATTTAAATGCCATCTAAATTATGAGTGGCCATCTAAATCTTACGCCCCTTACGGTCACGTGATCGCCTTACGCTGTCTCGAGTTTATAATTTTTTCCCCACCTCAAAAAGTGCCCAGCGCCGCTAAAGAAGTTTTCACTTCAAAAAGTTTACATGCATATGTTAAGTATGTTATATAAACCTATGTTGTGTACAATAAAGTGATTACTACTAACTACTACTACATTAAAAGAATGTGCAGGTATCTGTCCGTATGTTCGTATTCTTAATCCGTGCAAAACAATAGTGTGAAATTGAGTGGATTTTAATGAATGATAATTATGTCAATAAGATTAGATTTGGGTTTCTATGGCCCGACAAATGTTAAACACTTCAATTGATTTACAAAAGAATAGGTACTATGTAACGTAAAAGAAGGTTAGAACTACAAAAATAATAATAGTCTCTCTGCACTACAATCTTAGGGGATAGTTTTAAAAAAAGGTTAGATTTATTGCTGGCCATCAAACTATATTATTCATCTCCGTCGTGACACAGTATTTAGTTACTCTTGATTACATCAACTTCGTAATGTGACGTCACTATCACTTTCACTCGTCTTGATGTCTCTTGCATCAGTTTATCTGTGCCATAAACTTACAAGTGACCGGGCTGAATATTCTCTATGCTTATAATTTTTAGGGTTCTGTAGCCATCTGGAAATCGTTATAGTTTCGCCCTGTCTGTCTGGCTGTTCGTCCGTGTGTTCGTCTTGGTGATCTTAACCACCGATGAAAATAACTTGATCATAAAAAAGCGGACAGACTATACCTAGGTATCTTATTTAAGTATAAAAAAATAAATAAACATTAATAAGTCACGGCTGGAATGCCCTGAGCCTGGTAAATAATATTTAAATTAGGTATCGACTAGCCGTCGATATCAAGCGACAGCTATATTTAGCTATTCGGTATGAAAAAAAGCGGCCAAGTGCGAGTCGGACTCGCCCATGAAGGGTTCCGTATTTAGGGGATTTATGACGTATTAAAAAAAACTACTTACTAGATCTCGTGTAAACCAATTTTCGGTGGAAGTGTGCATGGTAATCTACATCATATATTTTTTTTAGTTTTCTCATTCTCTTATTTTAGAAGTTACAGGGGGGGGGGGGACACATTTTACCACTTTGGAAGTGTCTCTCGCGCAAACTATTCAGTTTAGAAAAAAATGATATTAGAAACCTCAATATCATTTTTGAAGACCTATCCAAGTATGGGTTTGATGAAAAAAAAAATTCAGTTTCAGTTCTAAGTATGGGGAACTCCCATAATTTATTCTTTTTTTTCTATTTTTGTGTGAAAATCTTAATGCGGTTCACAGAATACATCTACTTACTAAGTTTCAACAGTATAGTTCTTATAGTTTCGGAAAAAAGTGGCTGTCACATACAGGGACAGACAGACATGAAGAATCCATAAAAAGCTAAAAAGCTTATAAACTTCTACAAAAATTACATTTTTGGTAAATTTAAATATTATGTACCATTAAATCAGGCGTTTAAGAGTTGCCCAGCGGAACGTAACCTCGGCAATGAGTGAGAATACTGTTATTCAATTGTTTAAAATTTATTTATTTTGCTGATATGTCCCATCATACTTGTTTAATTAAATTATAAGCATGTAATAAGATCGTAAGTTTTCTAACACAATGTATTATTGTTATAGAAATAAATAAATGAAATAAATAGTTGGGTGACCCAGGTACCCTCGGTACGCGTTAGTTTGAGCGAATATTACTTATTCATGTAGAATTGATATTTCCGAGCTAATTATAAAACTTCTTTACATCGCAGTCGTGGCAACAGATTGTGTCTTTAATTAGCGCCCTCTTTTTTTTCATTCGAATAATAAAAATCCTACCTCAGAATAAATGTACATGGAAACACAAATAATACAATAATTATTTGTGTTATCCGTCTAATCTATAGTCTTATTTATTCTAATTAGCACTTACTATCTGGGAGACCGAGTTTTGCTCGGAAAACATATAAAATTCGCCCCCGAAAACCCCCATATAGCAAATTTCATCGAAATTATTAGAGCCGTTTCCGAGATCCCCGAAATATATATATATAAATAAATATATATATACCTAATACAAAAATTGCCCGTTAAAGGTATAAGATATACCCCGCAACGGAGCTAGCAAAACCGTAGCATATGATATGACAGTTTTGTGTCAGGGTTGGCGATTATGATGAACAATTTTGCTTTAACTTTATTGTATGTAAGATTAATAAAATTGATCGAGAACCTTGTTGACCCTCTTCCGATATAACCCGGTTTAATTTACTGTCAAATAATATAAATTAACAGGTCAATGTCAATATTAGATGCGTTTCAATGTATCTGTTATTTTGTTTATAAAATCACGTTTTTTTTCGCATTTCTTTCAAATATTAACATGGAATTTTCATTGCTTGAAAATATTGGGGTGTTTGAAAACAAAGAAAAAATATTTTTAGTACTTTAGTTTATGCGTAGTAGTGTTAACCCTGATGTACAACTGCTACAGATTTGCTAGCTCGGTTGCGAGGTATGAAGGTAATATATTCATGAGCCTATTTTACTGTTCAAACATGTTTGTTTTGCTTACTTTAGAACCACTTTCAATAGAGATATTTTTAGGGTTCTTTAAATGAAGGAAGGAAACAATACCTATACCACGAGTGAGATATTCGCTAACGTCTGCGTAACTTACTTTCTGTACCTCTTGCTCGCACTAATATGCCAGTTCGAGCGAGATGCATATAAAGTAAGTTACGCACACGCGGCACACGCTAGAGAATACGATGTAAATGTCAAACTGGTGGTAAGCCCACAGCGCCCTATTACTTTACACCGTCCATCTGTCCTATCTTAAAAAGGCTGTATCTTGGTAATTGTAATCAATAGGCAGTTGAATTGTAATACTAAGTAGGTACATCATTGTAACGTTATGGATGGTTCCATATTTAAGATGTACTACTTTAAAAAAAAAACAATTATGACGGGGTTCCATAATATTACAGAAATACTGTTATTATGAATTCTATTTGTTCATTAAACTAAGAGTCATCATCATCATCATATCAGCCAGTGGACGTCCACTGCTGGGCATAGGCCTCCCCTAAAAAGTGCCACAATGACCGACAATTATGATATAGAACTTAGAGTATAATAATATAAGTAAACCTCGGTTTGAGAATCAGTATACTCAATTTATGCTTTATAGTGCAAAAATAGTAAAATTACCCATCAAGTAGCTTTAAGTTTCATATAATAAATAACTGTAATGTCTGTTGGAAGGAAATAACCCTCGGAGCGCTAGTGCGACTCGAACTTGAACGATTTTTTCCTGTTTGAAGGCTGTTTTTGCATAAAACCGCTCTGGCATTAAAAACAAACCCAGAAATTATATAAAACCGGTCTAACCAGGCCTACCTATGTCACAAAAGTGTATTAAACTTCTACCATCAAGCATGAATTAAGTTTAAGCTGTAGTAGGCATTGGTTCAAGAGGCATAGCAAATTGTGTACTAATAACATGGATTTTAAGGGGTCCCGTTGTTTCCCATAAAGTTTTAAGTCATAATGTATTGTTTGTCATATTATAATTAGTCATAAAACTGAAACCGTTAACATTTTAGAATTTTCGTTAGGTTATCTTATAGATAGGTTTGGTTTGTTTTATGGCAATCCTGAAAAGTGACGCGTTTCTGAACCAATTGAATTATGACTAACGAAAATTCGGGCAAACAATACATTATGGCTTAAAACTATTTGGGAAACAATAGAGACCCGGATTTTAATTATGGCTTTTGAAGAGGTACACGGATTCTCAATATTCAAATAAAGGTAAATATCGCCTGGCGGTTTCAATGGGTAGGTAATTAAAATCGGAAGGGATTAGCTAAGTAAACATTGCTATTTATAATTTTACCCAAAAGCGAAATTTCCTCGTGATATTGTAAATCGAAACTTTAATGTTGTTCCACCACCTGTTGTTTGACTCGTATTTATTATTATTGGATCTATATTTGTATTTATCGGGTAATGCCTCGATAACCGGCTATCTTCGTAATCTTCTAACCCAAAGTAGAAACTACAACTTATTTTACCCACAGCTGTAAAAGTATGTAATAATTCGGTGAACAAGATGCATGTTATGCGTCGAAATATCGGGAGCTCGAAAACAATACAAAAGGTAATCACGGTTCATAACCCGGTCGATATAAGTCTAATAGTGAAACTAACCGTGAATTGGTACTGTTCTATTCTGTAAGTGTACATGTAAAATACTTCTATTTTATCAATAAAAGTTTGACTGATTGATAAAAGTAATTGATTATTTCGCACTATCGCTTAAAACGAGATCAACGTATATACTGAACTGAAAAAAGTGGATGGTACCAACTATGCCCATAAAGAAACCCGCCTTTAAGAGCCCATCAACGTGCACACTAGCGCCACTGCTAAATAATAGTGATTATTTCAATTTAACGAAAGATATTTAAAAAAAGGGGGCCGCTACGTACTGTATCTTGATATAATCACGATTATTTAGCAGTGGCGCTAGTGTGCACGTTCATGGTCTCTTAAGATGGAGATGGATGGATCAAGTTATAGTGGTTCTTAGTTATGGTAGATGCTGGCTTTTAAAACAAAAGCCCAAGGAAGGTAACCTTTTAACACAGGTAACAGCTGAAATGACGGGCACTACCACTGTCAAAGGTGAAACGATACTATTTCTCACATACGTATGCATCGTATCATGCACAATGTGAGTAGATAGATAGGTATGCACTATAGGTACCTACAGTAATCTCTACTCCCGTATTCGCCCACAAAGCTAATCAGATCCAGCGACAGTGCAGGATTGCTTTGAATATTAATATGGCTTTACTAGATATTGTCGAGGATCAGCAAAGTATCAACATTTCATATGGGGTAGCATTGGAAATATAATCTAATACCTTTAAACGAGCAATTCTTGTTTATTTATATATTTATTTATTTATTCGGGGATCTCGCAAACGGCTCTAACGATTTCGATGAAATTTACTATATGGGGGTTTTAAGGGGCGAAAACTCGATCTAGCTAGCTCTTATCTCTGGGAAAACGCGCATTTTCGAGTCTTTATATGTTTTCCGAGCGAAGCTCGGTCACCCAGATATTTATAATTATAGACCGCTTTTGTAATGTACCTACTTAACCCTTAAATGCATGATTTTTTCTTTTTGCCCGAAATTAATATATGTACCACATAATTGTTTGCCGTTTCTAGGAAAAATAGTAAAAAATGATATCATCGATTTTCACTGCGAAATCAGTGTTAAAAGTTGCATTGGCTAAATCATATTTTTGGAAATATATAGCTATTAGTAAGGGGTATAGGAAAAAACTTAACTGCCATCAGAAAGGTACACTATTTGTGATGTTTCTATGATAAAGTTTGTAAATATAAAATAATTACAAACCTCGAAAAATCTGCCCAAAATCACATACTAAAAATCATCAACTTCCAGTGGCCTATTTTATAAAGCTACAAGTTACAATTTACAAGCGGAAGTCTCTTTCTAACCCTATGTGTTAGAACGAGACTTCCGCTTGTAAATTGAAACTTGTAGCTTTATAAAATAGGCCACAGGTTTTTCCAAGTTTTCCGACATTTTGTCTATAAACAAATGTATTTTTTATTAATTTAAATACTGCTTAAATTTATGTAATAATTCGGAAAAATTATTAGTTTTACTATTGAAATTATATAAGTACAGGAAAAAAATGAATTTGTTTAATATAATGCATAACATTTGATGTTTATGTTGTGTGTATAAATGCATCACTATGCATTACCCAATATTAAATACTCGTAATTACCCAAGTACCCAAATGTGACCTTATTGCAATGTAGGTACTTAAATTAAATACTCGTAATTACCTAAGTACCCAAATGTGACCTTAACTAGGGGCCCAGAAGGCTGGCTGCATTGCCCCTTAAGGTGACAGTCCATTTCCAACCGCAGCTGCACTACTGTTCATTTTACTATGGAAATTGACAGTAACAGCGACGCGTTCAGTACCAGTAGTGCAGCTGCGGTCAGAAATGGAATGTTACTCTTATGGATAGCAATGCTGGGGGCCTACCGCGAACCACTTTCGACGTGTTACCTCCCTGTCACACTTACGTACGAATTTACAAGTGCGACAGAGAGGCAACACGTCGAACGTGGTTCGCGGTAGGCGCTCTGATCCGCTGAGTGAAATATAGGCCAGCCCTCCGGCCACCCGAAGCCTCTATAAGGCGTTTTGCTAAAATATCACTACATAGTATAAAACAAAGTCGCTTCCCGCTGTCTGTCTGTCTGTATGTATGCTTAAATCTTTAAAACTACGCAACGGATTTTGATGCGGTTATTTTTAATAGAGTGATTCAAGAGGAAGGTTTATGTATAATTTGTTAACCTGTGCGAAGTAGGGGCGGGTCGCTAGTATTATACAAAATGTTAATCCTGACTGCACGATAAAAGTCCACTCTAAAAACGAGTTTTGTTTAAATAATAATCAATATTTCGCTTCAACTCACAAATAAAAATATGGATAAATTTAGAAGCTCCTCATTTTTGGAAGCTTTCGATTGAGAATTACTGATAAACTTTATGATCACTGACCAAGGAACTAAATTCTTAGTGAAATTAAATAATAAGTATAAAGCAGGTTTCTTGAGGCAGGTTTATACATATTTACTCGTATTATTTAAAATTTTTATGTATTTATTTGGCATATAAGTAGGTACAAATGGGTTTAGGTACATATACCTACTCCTTACTTTTGCGCCGCAAGTTATAACTTTTTTATTTAATTGTGGTAAATTATTTATATTAGGTAAATATATCGAAACAGGTACCGCGATAGCAGAGGACGCTGGTTCGATTCCAGCCTGGGGCACTGGAGGCCTGGGTCACTTTTTCTTAGTATATGACATTTATTTCAGTTTATATCGAAAAGCCTTACAAATTTTCCAAACCATAAAAATAAAAGATAGAATTCATGAACGTCCTCACCTTTTAAGTCAAACACTATCCACTAAACATGAACACAACTTACACACAATTTTTCGAAAACAATAGTGTAGGCAGTTCGTAGTTCGCGTGCGTCAAGGGAGGCTTTGCGGATAAAACTACTTTTGAATGCGTGGGAGTAGCCAGTGCCGTTCACTCTGGCTCCGCTTTGTTCATCAGAACGCGGACCGGTTGTTTTTGTACCTCTAGAATACCAAAATTCTATGAAAACGTGCAATGCGTTCCACTTTTAAAAGGAAAATGCTTGTGACATTTTTTTCTATTTTGTTTACTCGTACAAAGAAATTACATCGATTGGGGTATCTATAAAAAGGTGATGGTCGGACTCAGACTGCACCAGTATTACTGCTGCAGTATTGCAGAGAGACATAACTGCCGTTTATGTCAAAATCTGTGCTTGCTGCCCGGAATTTTGATATTTGCGGCAATAATGGAAAAGGAAAAATATTGTGTCGCGAAAATTATACATTTTTATAGTTTATCATTTACAAGTATTTAGTATGTATTTTAATAAATGATAAGTATAATGTTTTGATTTTACCAATACGAGCATATTATAAGAAACTAGCGACCCGTCCCGGCTTCGCACGGGTATTTCAACGAATTTACACAAAACCTTTATAAATTATACACGAAAACCTTCCTCAAGAATTACTCTATTAATAGGTGAAAACCGCATGAAAATCCGTTTTTAAGTTTATCGCGAACATACAGACAGACAGACGTGGCATAGGACTTTGTTTTATAATATGTATATTGATATTGATTATTAATGCATTTTATTTACTATTAGAAAAAATACTAGGTAGGTACCTAATTATTCGAGAGTATTTATTATCCTCCATACATCGCAAACGCAACGCGGCGAACGTCACTCATCAGTTACAGCGGCTGCGTACACGCCGCAACAGTAATGTCGCCACAGTAAAGCAGCCGCATTTGCCAACCGAATGTTACATGTAAAGTAGAGAAGTAAAATCTGATTTGCCTGGCTGCTTTCACAGGCACAAAACTGCTTTACCTGCGTGTGAAACACAATGTAGTCATAGAAGTTAAGGCCTGTGCACACCGGCTTGCGTGTGCGTGACGTGCACGTGCGCTAAAATGTTGGAGCCGCGCACGCACACGTCACGCAAGCGGTGTGCCGTCTCTCATAAGGATCTGTATACTACAACGCTGCACGCGCACGTGCAAAATAAATAATAATACTAGGTACAGAAGACTCACTCTCTAACAAAACGCGTCTGTTACGATCAGCAGTATCAGCACAGATATGGCCGCTAGGTGGCGACAGCGCCACGCACGGCTTATGGCTAGCCACCAAAATTGGTGTGGAACTAGGGTTTGCAATCCGGATCCGGAATGTATGAAAGTATCCGGATCTGGATCTGGATCCGCGGATCTTCCCATACATTTCGGATCCGTCGTGCAAACCCTATGTGGAACGGATGTTCTTTTAGCTACCAAAGCATAGGTAGCAAAGCGACGAAATCGCGGAGTGAGCCCCTCCTGGCACGAGCCTTTAATGTAGGTAGTGATATCTTTGAGAGGGATAAATACAACTAAAAATAGTTACAAAGGGTAGTGACCCTAGTAGATAGCCTATTGATGTTGTAAAATTTGACTACCACTACTATTTGTAAGGCGTCATAGTTTATTAATAAAATATACCCAAATACGAGGTCGTCATATACAGCAATTCGTGTGATTGGAAGGAAAATTTCGCTGTTATGGCTTTAAACTGGTTTTTTCAGACAAAAAGCCGCATAATTAAAAATAAAAGACGCGTGGGCCTTGGGCTTGTGTCTCATTCGAGAGCGCAATGACGTAAATACTTATTGAGATAAGATTGGTTTGTGACTCCCTGACTCCGGTTTCCACTCTATGAGAAAACTATTTGTGAAAGCGAGATGTATGTACTACTCAACATGCATATTAGATTGAAATTGTATTTCACTCTGCTAAGCAATCACATTAAAGTAATTAGGTACTCTGTATAAAGGAATTATTAATTTCATGAATTTTTCTATTAATGTTGTTATTTTAATTAACAGGTTTATCAGTCAAACCATTTTCAGCGAGTTAAATTTATGCGTTTGTATCCTGTGGATCCTTACAGGTAAGTTAATAGCAATAGTTAATACCTAGGTACCTTATTTTCCTAAAAGCGAATTACACACTACTTAGTTAGGTCACCTGTGTTAAAGCGACATCTTTGTTTGCTATGATTAAACTTAACCTCGCCATCTTGTTTTACATGGATAGTGTAAAGATCACTCACACAAACAAGAGTTAGACCAAAATCTTCTCACGTTTCAAATGGAATTTTCAGTAATATTATTGAATAACGGTGCTTCATTTGTAATTTGGCGCAGACAAATTAATATGTTCTACCTAAACATCAAGGTTTAAAGTGCAGAAAATGTACGTATTACGAGAAAATATGCCAATAAAGTTGTATGAAATTCACGCCAGGAGAACCACCTTAAGCCTTAGTACGTAAAATGTATTAAAATCGACTATTGAATTGTCTACAGGAAAGACGCCCGTTTTCCTTAACGCTTTTGATTGTTTATGCCGACAGCATAATTATTTATATATTATTTAGAATCAAACATATCGCAATATCCCTAATATCTATTAGGTAGGTATAGATACTGATCAGTTAGTACAAGTTCCGTAAGCAGTATGTGTACATATAAGCAGGGCACCGTAAATATACCAAGCTTAAGGAAATATTGCCTACAAGAGACCCACGGTGGAATTCGAGATATGGTTCTTACAGCCCTTTTTTGAGCGATTAGAGCTCTGTTCACGTTATATCTGAAACTGTTACCCCAGAACATAATGCTATACCGCAATTTCGATTCAATTAGAGCATGATATACTATTTTTAGTTGTACTACACTAATTTCGTCTCTGAGGCTTCTCAAGGCGTAGTCGTAGGTAGACCTACGCTCAATTTAGTAATCTTCATAAATATAGGTAACACCATAGAGAAATATCGTAAGACAAGAGTGCTCACTCCATACATCAGTTCAGACTATTAATTTCAGTGTCTACATCTAGCATCGAGTAGCGGAACTATCAGTACTGCTACTTGACAATAGATGTAGCACCGACCGGAAAGTCTTATCTCAACAGCATAAGACTTTCCGGTCGGTGTTACATCTATAGTCAAGTAGCAGTACTGATAGTTCCGCTACTCGATGCTAGATGCTAATAGTCTTTTTGGTACTAAAACTGATGTATGGAGTGAGCACTCTATGTATTTTTTTCTCTATGGTAACACGCATAAGTGATCAGAGCGCCTACCGCGAACCACGTTCGACGTGTTGCCTCTCTGTCGCACTTGTAAATTCGTACGTAAGTGTGACAGGGAGGTAACACGTCGAACGTGGTTCGCGGTAGGCCCTCAGACCAGTTTGAATGTGTTAGATCGATCTCAGATATTCGTTCAAGCATGTCGCCTGTGTGTGCGTGGAATATTTTATAATTCGTTTGCGTAAATAAAGTACCGTTCTGGGATTTCCGCAACTTAATCGAGATTTGATGTTTATAACGTAATGTTTGGAGAATGATATTGCAAGGTCTACGTAATGATATTGCTCTTTAAATATTGAGGAAAATCCTTATATTTAAAATCTCTTTTTGGTGGTCAACAAATTCTGATACCTATTATTATTAATATCTGGGTGACCGAGCTTCGCTCGGAAAACATATAAAATCTCGAAAATGCGCGTTTTCCCAGAGATAAGACCTAGCTAGATCGATTTTTCGCCCCCGAAAACCCCTATATACCAAATTTCATCGAAATCTTTAGAGCCGTTTCCGAGATCCCCGAAATATATATATATATATATATATATAAATAAACAAGAATTGCTCGTTTCAAGGTATTAGATTAGATAGATATATTAGATAGATAGATAGATAGATAGATTCTGACTGATGACGTCTACACGGTTCAATTGTTTGTGCTTGGAAGTAAAAAAAAAGAATTAACGTTCAATCTACACTGTAACGTTCAATCTGCCTGTAGATTCTACAGGAATGAGGCCATGATATACAATTTCCCAACATAAGTTTGATGAAAAAAGTCTTAACTGTGGTACAGTCAGCGTCATTATTATCAAAGTAACGGATCATTCTAAGCGTCAAAAGTTAATAGGTAACCATGCTCTAATAACAAAAATAAATACTGTTTCTATATGTAGAACGATTACACTGTGACATAATATGTCAAAGTACATTATACCTTTGATCGCGGACTGTAGATATAATTATAGTATCTCTATTTGAAAATGTAGCAGCCAGGGTGGCTGTTTCATCCGTTACTATTAATGCAGTCTCGTAGCTAGGGCAAGTAGGGCAACCGATCAGCTTAGTATGATCCAAAGAACAACAGTGCCACGCAGCATTGCCCGAGACAAAAGTGCATGTTCGCTGCACATACTTCCCGCATTATTTGTGTGTGTTAGTTTGGTTAGATGTTAGTGTATAATGTTATTTAGTTTAAGCTTAGACATGTACTTATAAATGTAATTTTTGATTGTAACAAAATAACAGATAGTAAATAATAATTAATATACAGTCTAGATAAACAAAATCATAATACATATTTAGGTATGTTGGATTCCAACAAATTAAATTTAATTAACTATTTGAACAATTACACGATGTAAGTAATTGGTTTAAGTGGAAATCATTGTAATCCATCAAACAGGTTGTAAATTAATGCCTTATTAAGCTTAAACCTTCACACGAACTGGCTGCCACAGCTTAATAATTGGTAGTGTCCGGCTGAAGTTTAGATTTTGGCCGAAACTAGAGCAAAACCGAACCTTTAGTTTCGGTTTCGGCAAAAATCCGGTTTCAATTGGACAATGAATCTAATAATTGCCCATCAATTTACGCAAGCGTGTTATACTTTACTTTAAAAATCTGGATTACCTTGTATTTGTTACCTATCAGAAATCGTGACGATGATTGATCTAAGGAACTTATAATATGAGTGGGAAATCGTAATAAATAGTTATGACTAGATTTAAGTTATGATTAACTATCTCGTAGTTACTAAATCCATTAAACATGGTAGGTACATATCATCCATGTTTATTTGGTATTATCCATATCCCTCTCCCTTACTGGTTTGTTCATTTTAATTCCCACGGCAGCAAGTCGCAAAATCGTTTGGACACACTATGAATGAATCAGTCACAAAGGGGCCATGCAATTTTGCGGTGTGGTGTACAGTGTACACCGAGTTACGAAAGTGCATGGCAAACTAATGAATGAATTCCATTCATAATAGGTAATATATGTCCTTGCAATTTTGCAGTTCGAGCGACATTGCAACCAATCGTTTGCCTTACGTTACAGGCCACTGATATTATTTATTTATTTAATCTAAATAGAGCCGTGAAATCGGGGCATGTTCAAATAAATCCCTATAATTTGCAAGAGTACTCTCAAGTGCCCTCGTCCCTCGGGGCACTTCGCCACAATATCTGGTTTTACCAACTTCTTCGTATACCCCACTTCACGGGAGTGCAATCGAGTTGTACGATCAGCAAATTAAACTTGAGCCACGGTATGGGTAACGGGTATCAATAAGTAGGGTTTGCGCTTTATGTACCTATACATTTATTACAGTAAAACCTTGATAGATGAATTTTCTCGGGCTCTTTATATTTAATCTATAGAGCGTGTTTTATTTATAATAGAGGTCCTTCATTATATGGAGGGTAGAGGTATTTCACAAGATCTCATGGAACTATATTCCCACCTACTAGTCAATATACTCATTGCAACCCTTGTCCGGTTGGAAACGGAATGAAAAGTAACTAATGTACAGTCACGGAATTTAACGTTTTGTCAATTTGAACCATTAGGCCATTACATAGAATCGAAACCTTCAAATTCCGTGAATGTATAAAGCCTAAAACTCTAGTAAGATGCACTCCCGCTCCGCTCCGCCCAGTCAATGGGAATCGTACAATCGACACAATGGCATGACTGTGTTATATTTTGTCGTGTTTCGCTAAGGAAAACTACTATGTAAAGACAAAGACTCCATCGCGCGTCTTGACTCTCCTTCAATTTACATTTACAAATACCTCGAGAAACCAAATGTACCTAAACACGAACCAAATCTAAATTATTGAACGGGCGTTCAAGTTCTACAGCTTGCATTAAGCACGGAGCTTCCTCTGAAATGACTGTCGACTTAATATTACTTATACAACTGTTTCATTACTTAATACCCATGTTATTTACTATTCCAAGCCACTGAGCTTGGCTTATTTATGTAGGTATCTACAAACGATTTGAGCTCTGTAGCGGTATTCAGAGTTTAAAATATTTACAGTTTGATTATGTTTAGCCATAGCTATGATTGATTTCTATAGAAAAACGGGGACTAAGTTTGTATACATGTAAATGGGTCTTCCACTTTCCTCTTAACGAAATGTACACTATTCGTTGTGTGTTTTTAAATACTATGATAATTATAATAATGCTTTATTCATAGAGTTGGATCAACCTACGCTTGAGTTGAGAATCAGACCTAACTACGATTAAGATACCTTATTGGAATGTTATAATATCAACTGTAAAGTCGTTTTCGTATTAATTTTTAGCATCATAAAAGCTATACACGAGATAAAGGCCATATAGAAGTGATATAGAAGGAATAAAGACCAAATATCCACCCTTTCCAGTTAACACGCCGTAATCAAAAGTTTTATCAGAATCGCTTAAGTTTGTGTCGAAAACGACACAAATGGTCCAACTTTCTTCCGCGCGACAGTAGTTCTTATCTACTAACCCATCTTGTTCTTTGGTTATCACTACGTGTACCTATTGACTTTTATGCTACATTTTATTTCGCTTTCACATATTCTGCTTTTCTCTAAAACTAAATAAAGATGAATTTAAAATCTATATAAATCACTCTAGGTTCACGAGAACAGCCAGTAAAAAAATATTAGAGGTTCCGTCATGTGGTAAAAAATATTATGGAAAAAGATGTAGGAAGTAGGTACTTGATCCCAAAATTGTATAACGAAATACCGTATGATACAAGGGACTGTAAATCATTTAGGATGTTTAAATTTAAAATGAAAATGTTTCTATTAAACAAAATTAAATTAAAGTTACATTAGCAATAAGATGTACTGTTAACAATTAATTAGGCAATTAGCTAAGTTTACCCATCTATATGTTTTAAGGGAGTTCCCTCTGCCAACAAACTGTCCTGCAGTTTGGCAGAAGAAAATAATATGCATATTAGGGTTTATTTCAACTAAATAAAATATGATTTATTTATTTATTTATTTTATTTTTTGAATGCAATATTTTTTGTTTAATAAAACAAATGGCTTCTCTCTGAAATAAAATTTCTTAATTAGAAATTAGAGCTCCGGCTAACAATTGCAATTATCCAGACTTGGAGTCAGACGGTCATTGGCCCAATTCGGTAGTTGCTCAGCCACGGTCCCAGCGGCAAATGGAGCGATTTCGGCGCCATTCGCCAGATAATACACCCCTTGTTCAGCCTAGTTTCAATGGTCTGCCGCTCGCAATTAGACTTGAGAGGCAAAATCATTGTGTACTTATATTGTTGGATTCCTCTAGGTTTCTTTATCCTTCCAGCTGATTGAATTTTTGTTTGTAAGACTTTTCAACTGCTGTTGCACCATGAAAATTAATGTCCACATGGATCATGTTTACTTTGATTAAAACTTTATTTCGCAATTGATTGTATAGGATGTCGTCACAATGTCTAAATGTTGTGATATGTGTGTGACATAAATCTTTATTGAACCACGCCAATAAACAGGGGGCTCTTGTGCTGCTTGTAATAATTGTAATTTAAAGTCCTTGTTGTGACAATAAATGCTTTATCTATCTATCTATCTCTCTATCTATCTATCTGGGGTCCCGTTGTTTCCCATAAAGTTTTAAGTTATAATGTATCGTTTGTCATATTATCATTAGTCATAAAACTGAAACCGTTAACATTTCAGGATTAAGTTTGGTTATCCTATAGATAATTAGGTTAGGTTAGGTTTGTATTTTGGCAATCCTGAAAAGTGACGCGTTTCTGAACCAAATGAATTATGACTAACGAAAATTCGGACAAACAATACATTATGGCTTAAAACTATTTGGGAAACAATAGAAACCCATCTATCTGCCCCCTACAGTTCATGCACGCTCCCTATACGCCACAGATCTGCCCGACCAGACATAACAGACGTATATAACAACCAATGAAAAAATAATTTTAATTCGTAATTTAATTGGGCGACAATACGGTAAACATTTAAAAGAGTATTCCGATGGTTGTTAATACCTATTACGGCTCTTAAAAGCAGTGAGTCAAAGATAGTCTCTTCAGTTACATCATGGATAGACTCATTCAATGATGAATTGTAAATTTTCTTGTCGAATTCCTATGCCATTCTTTTGTATGCAAATATTTAACAGTACTCAGTACTCATGGTAGGCTAGCGTTTTCACTTTTCTAAATATAAGTTATTACGTTTACTTTGGTACACCCGGTATTCAGAATTTCTATTATTTGTATTGTATTTTTAGTATTTTAACCGTGTACTTATTTCCATGCTACGTGAAGCTGCTCGAAATTATCGCAGCAGTTCTCCAGAATAATTATTCCTCCTTTCTTAATAGATAAGAGGTTTAATGAAATCGAATAGTACCTAAGTTGGTAAATACAACTATGACACATGTTCATGTTCTCAAATGACACACTCGCACCAGACACCCCAGAATCGTTAGCTGCGCTGCAAGCTAAGCACCCTGTAGGACCTTCCACCCCTATCTTTGCCGACACTCCCTCAGATCCTTCAGCTTGTCTGCACGCCTCACCGGAAGATGTAACGTCGGCTCTCGCATCCTTCACAAAAGGGTCGGCGTCAGGCTTAGATGGTATATCCGCCCAACATCTACTAGACCTCACTAGCCACTGCACTGGAGTAGCTGGCGAGTTGCTAACTGATAGTATTACCAGACTGATAAATCTTATGCTTCTAGGGGATGTCTGCCAAGACGTGACTGCCGTTATTTATGGAGCCAACCTCATAGCCCTTTCAAAGAAGGACGGTGGCGTGCGCCCAATTGCTGTTGGTTCCACATTCCGGCGGTTAGCAGCCAAAGTGTGCGTGCGTCATACTCGAGCTAAGCTACAAAAACTCTTCGAGCCAGTGCAGGTTGGTTTCGGCACTCGCGGGGGCTGTGAGGCCGCAGTCCATGCCGTACGCACCTTTGTCCAAACAGACTCATGTGAGGTTCTCTTAAAAATAGACGTCAAAAACGGTAGGATAGGTAGGTATTTTTGATAGGTATTTTTAATTTTTTAGCTTTAGTATTAGTTGTACTTAATTCTAGTTTTATATTCATTTTATAACACTTGTTGATGATGAAGGTGTTCCACAATAAAAGCTCACAATACGGGACACGAAAACAGTTTAATTTCTAAAAGATACAGACACCACGTGACTTTAATATGAGAGCAGTATGTACGTGTGTCGCGCGCGAATAGACAAGCCGACTGACCCGTGGTCAAAAACAAAAACCGTTGGAACCTTGTCGCTGCGTCACACGTATATCTACCTCCAAATTTCAGCTTAAAACTAAAGTTGTACAAATCATCGGAGTACCACAATAATAAACAGAATTAAAATAAACCAAAAAAAAAACCATTTTGAGCACGTCGCTAACACGCCCCACCCCAGTGCTGGCTCAGCACTCATTAACCAAAGGGATTCTAGCGACGCGCGCCGCAGGCCTTTTAAAGACGCCGGATTTGGTTTTTATTTCCACCAACCTGACCCGACCATCCCTACCTGGGAATACCTGCTGGATGACCGCCTTCGGCCACACATTGCGTGGTGCTCCTGGATCTACAACTAAAACTAAGTCTCCTACCTTCAGTGGAGTTTGTTCAGTGTTCCACTTCCTTCTAGGGAGTAGCTCCGGTAAGTATTCCTTTACCCACCTCTGCCAATACATATCGGCCAGCCTTTGACTCGTCCGCCATTGCTTCCGAAGGAACAAGTCTGAATCGTCAAAGGCACCTAAAGCGGGGGTATTAGGAGGCGAGTGAAGAAGGAAGTGGTTCGGCGTCAGAGCGCCGTCACTACCTGGTTCCACGGAGACGTGGGTTAGCGGGCGACTGTTGACGATGTTCTCCACCTCCGCCATCAGAGTGCTGAGAACTTCGTCCTTCGGTGCCCGCTCTTTAAGGACAACGCTAAGGCTTTTCTTAACGCTGCGTATGAGGCGCTCCCACGCCCCACCCCAATGGGGACTCGCGGGAGGTATAAATTTCCAACTCGAACCATTGGTCAATGCAAAGTCATTGACAGCTTTGTTGTCGAGTTCCCGCACAGATCGTTTCAACTCGGTATCAGCTCCCCGTAGGTTCGTACCGTTATCCGAGTAGAAACAGTCTGGCCATCCTCGACGCGACGCCATACGCCGTAACGCCATAATGAGGGAGTCGGTCGTGAGAGAATGTACGATCTCCAAATGGATCGCCCTTACAGTAAGGCAGGTAAAAATGACCCCGTACCTCTTTTGGCGTCCTCTGCCGACCACCACCTCCATTGGGCCGAACAAGTCAAGGCCGCAATGTGTGAATGGCCTCTGGTGATGTGCCATTCGACCTGGAGGTAACTCACCCATTACAGGTACATGTGGTTGCGCCTTGCGTATTTTACAAAACATGCATCTCGTTGCTACATGTTTAACCGTCGGCCTTATCTTCGTGATTGCGTATTTTTCCTTTAGATTGTTCACCACCGTTTCCTGGTAATCATGCGCAGCCCTGATGTGATAATGCTTCACGAGCAATCGCGTCACCTGGTGCCGCCCGTCCAAAATAATCGGGTACTTTGTATCGGCGCCAACACCCTGTGCAGCATTAATACGGCCGCCGCAGCGAAGGACCCCACAATCATCCAGGTAAGGTGACCAGGTAAGTATTCGACTATTACGTTCGAGACTCATACCTTTTCTAATTGCAGCTAACTCCGCGCCGAAGCATTCTTCTTGTACCTGTCGCACCAATAGCAGCTCGGCTCGCCGCATCAACTCAGAGTCATCGTAAGTCTGCTTTCGACATTTATGCACGAATACTAACACATGGTATGTGCTCCGCAACAGCCGCAACCACGAAGAGAAGCGCTCCGGATTAAATACAGGTAAGTATGTAGCAGGTAAGTCATTAATTATATTTATAATTTCTGACCTTTCAGGTTCAACAGCTGCAGTGCCGACAATATTACGCGGCCAGGATGACTCGTCGCTTCTCAAGAACGAAGGGCCCTTTAACCACTCGTTTTGGAAGAGAGCGTCGTCATAAGTTTCGCGCGTTGCAATATCTGCAACGTTCAATTTGGTAGGTACATACCGCCATTCATTACTGCGCGTGAGCTCATCGATAGCCCCCAACCGGTTTGCTACGAATGTTTTATAATTGCGCGCGTCATTCTTAACCCAGTGAAGAAATGTGGTTGAATCGCTCCAGAAATGACGGCGCTGTACCACTAACCTGTGATCCTTTTGTAGACTGTCCGCCAGTCTCGCTGCCATAAGAGCAGACTGTAACTCTGCACGAGGTACAGTCAACAAAGGTTTCACGGGTAAGACTCTGCACTTACTTGCTATAAAGGCGACGTATATTTCATTATTATAAGTCCAGCGCCAATAAGCAACAGCACACATCGCTTTTGTAGACGCATCGCAAAAAATATGCATCTCTAAATTATTACCATAATAAATATTCGTAGTCGATGCCGGTGCACTTGGCGTAGCACTGCTACGCGGCTGATAAGTAGGTGGCGGCGTAGTATGTGCAGGCGGTGCGGCGGTCGCGGGCCGCGCGGGGGAGGAGTCATCGGCTACGCGCGTCGTAGCACTGCCCGGCGGCTCTGCCGTCGCTCGGTTGCCTAAGCCGCTTGTACCTATAGGACTTAGATAGCATCTAGGTATACGAACATAACGCATTTCTTTTAAAAGGTTAATCCATTCACTCCACTTAACGAAAATATTATTTGGAATATTTTCGTCCCAATCGATGGATAACTGCCATAAAGACTGTAGCATTATCTTACCTTGAATAGTGAATGGAGATAAGAAGCCAAACACGTCGAATATCGACATTATTACTCGAAGCATGATCCTTTTAGTAGGTAATTGTTTACCGCTAACTATATCGCTAGGTATGCGTTTGAGTGACAAGTCAAACCCAAACTCATCTGTAGCGGGGTACCAGATAAGACCAAGCGTTCTCTCACCTTCTTGCTGTCGATCTAATTTGAACCTTAAGGCTGCTGTGCCTAAGGCTTCTTTTGGCACGCTGTCCAATACTGCCTCGCTGTTACTTGTCCAGTTGCACATGTCGAACCCGCCCTGTTTGTGAATAAAAGTAACATCTTTTACCATTTTTATAGCTGCGGCCTCGTCCGGCAAACTGTCCAAGTAATCGTCCATGTAGTGTTGCTCGCAGATGGCAGCAACGGCAGCAGGCATTGTGGACGCATAACGCTGTGCGTTCCTATTCTTGACGTACTGGGCGATAAAAGGGGACGAATTAGCACCAAACACTAGTGACGTCATAGCATATGTTTTGACTGGCTGTTTAGAGTCAGTCCTCCATAAAAACCTAAGTGCGTCCTGGTCCTCGGGTCGTATTTTGACCCTTAGGAACATGTCACGCAAATCACCGGCCACAGCGTACCTATTCTCTCTAAATCGTACCATAATGCCGAATAGGGACGCGAGTAGGTCGGGACCTTGAAGTAGGTAATCGTTCAGCGATGTACCTTTACTTTTTGCGGCACAATCAAAAACAAGACGAAGCTTTTTCTTGTTTAAATTGTCCACCGCATGGTGAGGTAGGTACCATGTGTGAGGGGAAGCGGATCGAGGGTCAATGACCTCCCGGGCAAAATCATTTTGGAACAAATGATTTACTCGATCCGTGTACCTTTGAGCATACTCACTGTTTGCCGCCATTTTCTTTTCAACTCCCTTTAACCTATTTAGGGCGTTAGGGTAGCTGTCAGGCATCACGCTGTTCTCGTCGCGCCACGGCAGACCAACTTGCCACCTGCCGTCAGCGAAGGTGGTCGTGCGGTCCAACTGGGCTAAGGCACGGACGTCATCGCTGTTCTGACGAGGCTTGTTACACACACCTAGAGAGTCAATAGAAAAATAGCGTCTTACTTCCTCATGAAGGTCGCGGAGCGCGTCGTCGTGGGCGCTCGGGCAGCAGTCAGCAGCTGCTAGCAGCAGGTTGTGGGCGGCGCGGGGGCCTCGGCCGTGCGGGGCGCGCGTCTTCCCATGGACGGACCAACCTAAGACAGTGCGCGTAGCGAACGGCTCTAAGGGTTTACCTTTACATATTTCTAACGGCATAATTAAATCATAATTATCCTGCCCAATTAAAACTTCAGGGTTACAAGAAATTACATTAGGCGACCATTTGTCTTTTAACTTTTGTAAGTGGGCAAATTTATTACAATCGATGGACCTAAAGTCCTGCTCAGGAATTTCCAAATTATCTACAGCTCGTAAATTGACATTAAAAATCTCACTACCATTTAAACTAGACACATCAATAGACACAACTGTATAAGTACATTCTAAATCGCTATCTTTCCACGCTCCGCTCACTCGCATAGTCTCAGTGCGCCCGCGCAGGCCGGCGCGCTCGGCGAGTGATTTACTGATAAGACTGATACTACTTCCGTCATCTAAAAATGCACTTGTCGTAAAGACACCGTTAGGTCCGCGTATTTTTATCGGCACAACTTTTAACAACACTTTATGGTCATTTATGTTTATAAAGGATACCGTTTCGTTCGTAGGGCTCGACTCAGCTGTTTCCTTCTTATCTGGAGATTCCGACGTAGCATCCTTATCCGTGTCGCGATGTTGTACATAATGTAATAGTCGGTGATGCGCCTCGCCACACCCGTCCTTGTCACAAGCGGGCGCGGGGCAGTTCTCGCGGTCGTGGCATGACACTAGGCACTTGAAGCATACTCCGTGGCGCTTCACATGACGCCACCGGTCCTTTCTTAACGCCTTTTTGAACATCTTGCACTCAGTTAACTCATGTTTTGCACCGCGGCAAAATAAACACTTATTGTCACTGCGCGCCTGCGCCGATTGCAATAAAACTGTTTGTTGGCGGTTAGCGTTATTATTATCACTTTTATTTTTCGAGTGATGTTGATAACTGCTGCGCTGATCCGTGACGTGAATGTTCGCTGTAGTAGTTATTTTCACTGCTTCGATGTTTAAAAAGTCTCCGAGTATCTCCAAGCGTGGCTTCTTGCCTTCGGCTATTATAGGGAAACTGTAGTCAGACCATTTCGAAATAATGACGGTCGGTAATTTAGATAGGATAATATTAGCCATGTTTACGTCGTGTAGGTACTCTTTGCGGCCGACTGCATGTACGGCTGCGATGAAGTTTTGCACTTTGACTGAGAAAAATACGATGTCCTTACTGTACTCGTTCGACATAGATGGTAGTTTTCGTAATCCTTGCATGATGCGAGTTAAGATGCTTTCAGGATTTCCACATACCAATTCCAAGGTTTTCATCACTATATCGGGCGACGTAGCAGTAACCATTAAAGCTGAAACTGCTTCCCTGGCCGTTCCGTGTAGACATTTTCTCAGTCTCCATAGGTTCTCCTTCGGGCTGAATCCGCACACTTCGGTAGACTCTTCATAGGCCTGCTTAAATTGTAGCCAGTCTAAAGGGTCGCTAGAGTAGCTAGGTAGGTCTCTGGGAGTACATAATCGGCTTAGCAGGTTTTTGTCACTCTTTTGTTTAGCGGTACTTGCAGTTAGATTTTGAAGCGCACTTGCGAGCATTTGAATCGTTCCATTAGAGGTGCCGGGGTCAACGACCGGCGGCGGGCACGGCAGGTCCGGCTGGTTACCATGATCGGGGACTTGCTGCGCGGCGGATTCCAGCTCACGTTGGCTTCGTTCCAACCACTTCTCCACTTCATCCTGTGTGTCAGTGTGCAGATCATCATGTGGACTGTAGTTTTCTTGTTCCTCATCCATCAGGTTGGCTAAATCAGCCTCAAGCTTCTTGTCGATGAGGGCCATCTGGATACGCGCTTTTTCTTGAGCCGCTTCTAGTTCCAGCTGTTTTCTTCGAGCCAGCACAGACGAAAATGACGACTTGGACTTTGCCCCCGTTAGCGAAGCGGGCGTATTACTCGTATGTTGCGCCGGGCGGTGCTCCGATTTTACACTGCTACCCGATAATTTAAACGCGGGGACGTTTATCTTTATTTCGTCATTGTTCTGAGCATTATTTCCATTAGTTGGCTGAGAAGGCACTTGTAGCTGAAGTTGTCTATCCTCTTCTGCTTTTCTTTCGCGTTCCTTGCGCGTTGTACTGCGAGTATTAACCATCTTCGCAGGCGGAGTATGGAACATAAATCCGGTCGAAGTGACCACTGTTGATGATGAAGGTGTTCCACAATAAAAGCTCACAATACGGGACACGAAAACAGTTTAATTTCTAAAAGATACAGACACCACGTGACTTTAATATGAGAGCAGTATCTACGTGTGTCGCGCGCGAATAGACAAGCCGACTGACCCGTGGTCAAAAACAAAAACCGTTGGAACCTTGTCGCTGCGTCACACGTATATCTACCTCCAAATTTCAGCTTAAAACTAAAGTTGTACAAATCATCGGAGTACCACAATAATAAACAGAATTAAAATAAACCAAAAAAAAAACCATTTTGAGCACGTCGCTAACAACACTTATTGTGCAATAAATGAGTTTTATTACTATGAGAAGTTTTAAATAGAATATTTATGTACAATATTAATCGTTCCTATGTAGTTACGATTCATATTGCACAAAGACACACAGTGAGGCCATAGGAGACCAAAGAGCTTACACTTTACAGCCTAAGTGCTCAATACATTAATTACATCACCTACATGGGTCACTAGATAAGTTTTGCAATAGACAAATATGAAACACAGAGGCGGCCTAGCACATATAGATACTTGTTAAAACTATATTTCCATAGACTATGATTGGCCGGAAAACATTTCCTTTCTTTTTGTCTATTGCAAAACTTACCTATGGTCAAAGAGTAAAGTGTCATTCAATAGAACTTGCAAACTATGTAAACAAACCGCCATACTAAAATTGACACTGAATGTCAATTTACTAAGTAACTTTTGTTTACATAGTTAGCAAGTTCTATTGAATGACACTTTAAGTAGGAGTATATGCTTATGGTATTGAGGAAACGTTGCCTAATAGGTATCTTAAGCACTATGCCGCAGCAGAGGCAATTTTTTTTATACAAGATTGGTAACATTTGTTTATTTATTAACCAACTTTTTTTTTACCTAAATCTCGCTTTAGTTACAGCTTATTTCAGTATCGTGATAATAGTTATACATAATAAATATTCTGTCCGTAAGATTGTACTTAGATACCTAACTGTACTTATAACGTCTAACATTAAGGACTCCAGAAATTTGAAACAAAAAAGCGGTATACTTAATTCAACTCAGCAGATAAGTAATAATAAGCAGGGTCGTAGACACGATTACGTGACACGCATTTCGGCTCAAACAAAGGAGACCTACATGAATGGAGTTAATGCGAGATTGTTACTCACATCTTGCTTTGTACTTGAGTTTCCATTATGACACTATGGCGCAATTATGTTAATAACACTTTGCGAAATATTCCATCAATGCCCAGAGTATAATGACGGCAAGTGCCAATAAATGGAATCTTTACGACGTTTCATGCAACCCGGTTCTATAGTCGTTTAATAATAACGAATGGGCCCTGTGATGGTCTCGTTGTCTAAAGACATTCCTATATTGCGAAATTAACATTTAAAGTCACTGCCTATAGTTGATGACACTTTAACATCTTTACATCAAATTACGAGTAAATTACTTAAGTATTTAACATAACTTAACACAAGTGTTTGTATGCCTACCAACTTAGTTTTACAATTTTGATATGTTTTTTATATATTTTTTTGTCTTTGTTTATTTGTCATATTTTATAATGCTTTTGTTTTCTTGGTAGGTGTCATAACGATATATTACTGAAAGCTGGTGGTTTCGTTTCGTGCTCATCTCTATCCCTTTCCACTATATTCCCAAAGAAACATATGCGATGCGGTTTAAACAATCGTCATTACAGTGCGTTATTTAAGTTCCAAAATATAATTCCTTTTCAAATACAACTTTTAACCAAGTCTCGCTGAACTTCGATGTTTAGCAAAACAATACCCGTCATACAAATAGCTTTATCACGTATCTTTGTACAATCTCACGTGAAAGCTAATTGTGTTTACTGGATTCTTTGCCCATGGTAACTGTTAAAACACTTTCATAATGCTATAACGCCTTTAAAATGTAATAGCAAATACTTTTTTACATTAAGTTGCTAAGCATATGAAACTAATGTAGTTATTTAGAGGCGAGCAACTATTTAGAGACTTGAATACTTTTAAGCTTTAATATTATGCTAAAACTTTGTTTATATCGACCTAGGCAACATGTGTAGAATTATGAGATGCTTTCACGTACAATATACGTGTAGGTACGGCGTACATTGTTGCCAACGCCACTCAACATTGGATTAATCTCTTATTATAATGTATATTATGTGAGCTTGATGTTGATATTTATTTAAAATACATTCATCCAAGTTAATTAAGATATGGATATTTGTTTACATTTTCGTTTATGTAGTTTTTCATTCTGGTTTAGATTTCTAGCAACCCCCAAAGGGAAATTCAAAGTTTTGCCTAATTGGGAATGTTGAACTACCTTAATTTTTTATTATAATTTTTGCTAATAAAACAATTATAAAGTTATTTTATTTTAAGTCGATAAGGTCTCCCTGAAACGATCAATGACAGTAACGTCACGTCACGTACGTATCGTTATATTAGCTAAGAGTTGCATTTGCGGTGCAACTCTCGCTGCCAACGCACGGTTAAAATGTCCTGGGTTCTCCCTTCAGAAATAGGTATGTATATACATGCCTTTTTATTATACAAACAGTGTACCTATTGCAGATACATCAGAAACCTCTTTTAGTCTAGTCCCGTATATAGATTGTCCGGAATATCCCGGAATATCCTAGGGGTACAAGTTCATAAAAGACTCCAATACCCCTAGGAATATTTTGTTTTCAGTTATCTACAGGGAATAAAACTTCTGCCTGCTTCAAACCACTGGATATTGTTAAAGCAGTGAAGAAAAGGCTTGAAACGAGATTTTTTTACAAGTTCTCACAGCAGTTTTTTTTTTACTTTTTAAACTTGTACGAAAAATTGCATTCACTTTGAACGGGTATTTACTTATTCTACGATTATAAGTATAACGACGGCTTATACGACTTTTTATATGATATGGTAAGTATATTAATGAACCTACGTTAAATAATATTTAGTTATATTTTGATAATATCAATAAAAAATTGCACAGTAAAGTACTTTATATTCATTATAAAATAAAGTAAATGACGACCAAGTAGCTTAATTATAAGTGCACATATTTCCTATTTATTATTTCTTGACTGTTTAAAAGATAATTGATACGAGACTTTAGCCTCTCATAATTCAGAGCGTGTAAAGGAAATTCACCGAATTCACTGTAAAAATCGCGATCGTTTATCAAACTGGGATTTTACTTTTTAGGAAGAGTAAGACGTAAATAAACGAGTGAAATATATTCCTCAGCAAAGGGTGTTGTAATACCACGGACAAGGGTGGCTAGTCAAACGTTAAAGCAAACCCGAGTCCGTGTGACCCCTGACTTCGTATAGTTGCTACGAATCCCATAGTTACGGTAAGACTGGTCCGCCTTAGCATTCGGCTCGCTTGTACGCAGCAACTAATGGGTATTCACGGCAAGTTGCTTAGAGCCAGCCAGTGTCGTGGTCTGTTGAGCAGAAGATATTGTTGCGCTGTATTTTATGCGAATATAGCGTAATGGGAGGTCGAGCTATGAGAGCTTATCCAACATTTTTCTATTTTAATAATTCGGAATACTTACAGTTTTTAGTTCAAAACAAATTTCCTTCTTGAAATATAAATCCGTTAACGCCTGGTTTATGGCCCTGTTTTACTGTATTTTTTTTGTTGTGTACTTATTTTGATTTACGAAATCTCGGTTCCAATTATCAAATATTATAAACACAAAAAAATAAAATAAAAACGTATAGCATAAAACTCAGCAGCACTCAACGGGAATTTAATAAATATAAAACAACATTTTGTGCCAGCCTTCTGGTCTGCCAAATCGCGGGTCGTTGGGATTTTCAGAGTGTGCACGCATCGCTGAATTGACTTCTAACAATATTGTACCCAAATATAATATACTTGTTATGCTGAATACCTTCTTGGAAATCATGTACATACTTGACCGTGGCTTGACTTTTCGGAGTTGTTAAGTTAGGGTTATGTCGTCTAAAGCTAAGAAAATGTCATATAGTACCTACACATATAGTATAGGGAAATTACGCGTAGGATATTGGATAAATTCACAGCATATGTATTATATTCGGTGTGTTAAATATGAGTACCTACCTGACTACCACCTAGGTATAAAGTTAACATTGTTTCGTTGACCTGTCGCTGTCGGTCATAGTAATCCGCTTGTTATTACGTACTCATTTAAGTCACTGTCTTTGTTTATAATTTTACATTGATAATTAGGGTTCCGTACCCAAAGGGTAAAAACGGGACCCTATTACTAAGACTCCGCTGTCCGTCCGTCCGTCCGTCCGTCTGTCACCAGGCTGTATCTCACGAACCGTGATAGCTAGACAGTTGAAATTTTCACAGATGATGTATTTCTGTTGCCGCTATAACAACAAATACTAAAAACAGAATAAAATAAAGATTTAAGTGGGGCTCCCATACAACAAACGTGATTTTTGACCGAAGTTAAGCAACGTCGGGGGGGTCGTACTTGGATGGGTGACCGTTTTTTTGCTTGTTTTGCTCTATTTTTTGTTGATGGTGCGGAACCCTCCGTGCGCGAGTCCGACTCGCACTTGGCCGGTTTTTCATTAGCAGTGCACTACCTATAAAGTATTTTTTTGTTATTATTACAACCTGTAGTGACCCTGCCTGTTTTAAATTGGTGTGTGGGTGTTTTTATGTATTTAAGTATTTTAATATTCATTTATGTATCCCACCTTTGAAAATTTACTTCTAAGGTTAGTTTAAAGTTAACTCTATAGTCTATCTAAACTTGTGTCCACTAGGAAAGTAGTTTTTGTAAAACTGTAATGTAATGTTATTTATTTTACTAACAGACAATGTACTTTTAGTTCATAATTATATTTTTTTCCTCTATTATTCCAACTGTCACTCATGACATACAAATGAATACTTGGTCTCGCGCAGCAGTACAGGCCTAGCCTAGTGCGGGGACCCCTGGAAAAACGGTACTATTTAACCCATGCTATGCACCCACCCGATGTCACAACAATTTATGTATCGTACTGCCTGTTCTATGTGCAATAAACTTATTTTTATCTTTTATCTTTACCTATTATTAATGTAGGTATTGTCTAAACTGGTCTATAATAATGATTTTAACTGTATGCACCTCGTCTGACCGTGATCAACAGGATGATACGTGTAGGTAATGAGAGAAATATTTTTCTAATAGAACATTGTACCTTCCATATAGGACTTCAACTT
The DNA here is from genome assembly GCF_948474715.1 of Cydia amplana. Classification (NCBI taxonomy): domain Eukaryota; kingdom Metazoa; phylum Arthropoda; class Insecta; order Lepidoptera; family Tortricidae; genus Cydia; species Cydia amplana. Next base: position 10,111,465 of record NC_086078.1, read on the forward strand.
AAATAAATCATAATAGAGACAAACCAAAGAAAGTCTGCAGCGCAATAATTTGACATCGAATTAAAAAACTACATATGGCAATGTTTTTAAGCAGTGTTTGTCAAAATCGTTTAAATATTCATTGTGTTTTGTGATGAACGGAATAAACATGGTGAAACCTTACAAAACCGGCGTGCGGGAGTTACTTTTCCGCATGACGAATAATTTTACACTTGTAAAAAGTCAGCACGAGGCGATTCAAGCTGAAAAACGACAATGTTTACAAAATTTGGAGTTGATGACGGGTAAGTGGAATGAAACATCTTAATACTTCACCATATGTACCTACTTAGATAATATAATATTGGTTTAGACAAAGGTTTCACAGCAAATTGAACACACCTAATAGGTATAGGCATACTTATGAACTTCCTCTAACATTTCGAGAAACTCATTGGTACTAGCCGGGTTTTGAGCTCGAACCCACAACCTCCATGCTTATGCTCACGGCATGGGTACCTACTAGTTAAAGCTAAAATTAATTTTTAATATATGTTTATTGTTTTAATGGTTTATTTCGTTTTTCCGAAAACTTTAGTTCGCAAATTGCGGGCAATTTCTCAGTCAATCTAATTACGCCTTAATGGGAGTAAAAGAGAAAGATGCTCGCATATTGAGAACTTCGGTGTTCGCGGTAGGCCCTCTGTACCTATTTACCGCCGTCGCGGATATTACAAAAGCTTATTAATTTTGATGAAGCCAAATGTCACATTCTCCCAATATTATTTATCAATATTAGTATATGTCTACATATTAATAGTGACATCTATTGTTGGAATGAAATTTATTTTACCATAAAAATTAAGCTGTGCATACAGCTTAATTTTTTCATAGACGGTAAATATGGTAGAAATTTCACAAGTATCAAGACTATTTAATCCATTTTCTGTGGTGTTGTCGCATACTGATTTTTAAAAACTACTTTTAATCTAGCGCTGCAGACTTTCTTTGGTTTGTCTCTAATGACATGCGTTTAATATACATTGACAAGATAACTAATTTAACTTCAGACATAAATAAAACAAAATTAGCGGCAAGTCATTAGTAGGATACAGATCGCAACCGCTGTGCTGCCGAACTTTAATCGTTCTAATGATCGGTTGTCGTAGTCTCGAGAACGGAATTAATAGTTATTACGCTTAACATCACTTACTGCAAAATAAATATGTTTAGGCTGGAAAGTCCTAGGTTTTCGAGTAAAATTAAATGTTACTTTCAACGAATAAAATTGTGTTCCAATTATATTAACCGGCAAGATGACAAGATTCTACGGTTGTATGGCCTGAGGTTATATTGCTACAATCAGCTTACATACGGCAATAGGCTACATGACTAATTTTGGGTTTGTTTTTGGGATCAAATGTCTATATGGGACCCATTGCATTAAAGTAACACAAAAGTCAGAAATTATAGTCAAAGTCCGACAGTCGCACTTCACTCGCGAAACGCCCTAAACAAAACTATAAGGGAACGTGACGTCAAGGTCTCTGAGAGCCCATCTTGTAGTATGGACAAAACAAGAAAATTGCGTTTTTGTCGGTGAAATATTGCGTTTATGTATATAGTTGCTATACAATATTTTTTTGGATGAAATGTAAGGAATTGAATAGTACCCTTACTTTTATCGTTTTTGAAAGTTAAAAAAAACTTAAATTTTGAAACTTTCAGATCCTGTATTTTTGTAATTTTTCAATATTTTATTTTAATATACACATTGTTGTGATAAATTGCTCGTTTGCTATCTATTTTACTAGATTTTGTTATAAAATTCAACATGTGTCATCATCCCTATAATGTGCGTACTACATGCATAATCAAATAAAATGTCAGTTCAGTACCAACGGGTCATGTCAACGACTAATTTCGTTTCAAAACATTGTTTCTGGAATGCTAGGCAATACTTGGTCCTTTTATTAATGTTTATTTTATTCAAAATATTTTCTCTTACTTTTTGGCAATCATTTTTAGAATTTTTGGATGACTATTATAAGAGTCTCCTTGCAAGTAAAATTGAGCCATAGCCATTGTTTTAACTATTTGTGTAAAATGTTTATTTATTTACTTACAATGGGAAGTTCGATATCACATGTTTGTATAAAACATTTGTTGACAATTAATAAATGACAAAAAGGTTGTTATTTTCATGTTTTTGTTTTAAATTAATCAATGATGTGCCTAATAAAACAGGATCTCTTTAATATAATTATCATTAAAATACAATATGCTATTTCAGGAAGGTGGTAAAATTTTTTTTAAAGACAATATCAAATATCTCTTTAACAAATATTAATGTTTTCATGAACGAATATTAAAGCGAAAGGTAGTCCCCATTTGCCTCCCTGGATATTAACGTGATAGAAAATATTTGTACACGATTTGATGTAAATAAAGGGTCCAATTTGACTTGTACGTGCATATTATACGACAACTCATATAACATTGCAAATATTGTGATGAGGATATAACATTGCAGATAGTGAAATTAGGCTAATGTTCTTTTCGATTTTCACTGACACATTATAAATAATTGAAGTCATTAACTGAAATCATAAATGAAATAATAACTGGAATCATAACTGATATCAGTTAGCAGAATTTGACTAATAGATAGCGTCAACACTTTTCAGCAATCTGGCTTCTGGCCCTCTGGTTGTTGTCACGAAGTGTCATTAAAACAAGTTAAAATCCATAGAAGGTAGGATCCTATAGAAGTGGTATACGCGCCTCCGTGAGGGACAAAACATAGGTAATGCGACACTATGATTGGTCTAATTTATTTGTTGCCTACCATAATCCATATTAATTTATTGTGGGGAACAAAAAAAATGTGAGACTGTGACAAGGACAAACAATAATAGCGCTTTCGCTGCTACTCCTACTGAAAGATTCATAAGACTATCCCGTTCGGTCATTTCCCCCCCACCCGTCATGCCTGATCCAGTTAAAATACTAGATTCATGTTAAAAGCCCTTGATAATCGGGGTAGAGAATGCTTCAAATTGAATGTAGTATCAGATCACGCGGCCATTGTCTCATTGTACCTCTGTGTGTTCGCCCCATTGTCATTGAAATCATAATATATAGAGCTGTCACTGAAATCGACGTATACGAATGTCGGAATTGGGTTTGCTCCATCTAATAAAGATTAACGAGAATAAATTGTTCTAACATCTCTGACAAGATTATCTCCCCTGCCGTTATATTTGCGAACGTTATTAGAAAGACACAAAGGGCCTTTCCTGAAATCATAATTAGATGTATTGTGTTTTTCAATTACTGTCTTAAGTCAAGTTAATGTTTGTTTACATTTAGAGAGTTAATTTTAAATACAATTTAATAATAACATAGAGCGTCGGACACAATAGGCTTAATGTCAGGCTAAAACCGATACAGGCCAATTCAAACGAACACTTATATCAGAATAATTCTAACTTATGTCATTCAGTTATCGTGATTATCGTGAATTTTGCTCGTATTTGTCCGTATATATATTAAGTAATCATAATCATAATATTTTTTATTCATAAAATCAATTTATTAGCGCGAGCGAGACGCAAGATAACTAAATAACATGTCTAAAATGGCTAGCATATATACCATGAGTACCCCGAAATGCACAAATTGGTGCGGTAAAAAATGCTAACAGTGATAAACAGCCGTATTCGAACTTCAAGATATTCACAAGAGACGACACGTACTAGATCCATTATAGATATTTAGATTTCAACTAGTTCTCTTTTGCAGCGCAATTCGGGCAACCAATGTCACTTTTACGTTAGATAGAGTTAGATATCTATTAGATGTGAATGGGATCTCTAAGTCATATCTTGTGGAAATCGTTCAAGAGTATCTCCAGAATCGCGCAAATATCAAATTAAACTTAAACATCTCGTTATCGTATCTTGGCGATGTCTAAAAGATATCTAACAGGTGTCTATTTCAAAATCCGAATCGGGCCCAAAGTCGCTTATACTTAAAATATGCAAAGCGTCGACCAGTAAATAAATTAAAAGTGTAATAGATTGATTCCATCTTAGCTTATTATTTATCGACGACGCTAAGGCTGAGGTTCTGATAAAATAAGATGAATTTATTTACGTAGGACGACCACCTGGTATTAAACTTTTTATAACAGTGGAAAATGGCTACTTTCTAAGAACATAGCGACGCTTTCACGAATGTTATATTTTTTCTGTGATACTTTAGTTTGGTAGTTAGGTGTATAAATTGTACATTATAATAAAGAAAAAGAATTGGAAATCTAATCAATGAACCAAATCTTTAAAAGCTGTCGCAATGAATAAAACGAATAATGGGTAATGGCATTGAGCCAAATTCGTTTAGAGAAAATCATCTTATTTTGTGCCGTAAATTCAGTTAGCCATGTCGTTGCTATTTTTCTTACGCTTGTTTTAACCACTTTTCTTCCCAAAATCTTCTATCAATTGCTGTCAAGAAGATTATCTCCCCTTTTTATGGAAAAGCAACTAAGGAATTTGTCATGGAAGTTTAAGTACCAAACCAATGTCCATTTTTCTCCTTGCACCATTTTTACATATCTCTGTTTGGCCCGACGGTTGACTGGTAGAAAATGTCATTGGGCATTAAGTCCGCCATTTGTACATTATTTTTGTGTTTTGTGAAATAAAGTTTAAATAAATAAATTTCGAGTCTTTTAGAGCTTATTTACGTAGATTTAATCTAAGCCTTGCCGTTAACCGCAATTTGGCTAGCAGCCGACTGCCAATATTACCAAATTAATTTTCACTTGAGTGGCCTCATTTACCAAATTTGGAATCCTACTATATCCACTAATATAACTAATGCGAAAGTAAATGTCTGTCTCTCTCGGTGCGCAAGTCCGATATTATTTGAATTTCGTTGCTTTATTTAGAGTAATTTAGATTTCATTATGCCAAACCTTTAAATTAAATATGAACAATTTTAAGAACAATTTATAACTATGAATGAAATATCAACTACAATAACTTAAAAAAATGATTTGAAATACCTACCAGTACCAGGCTATAAATGCATGTCTGTGAAAGGTTGTGATGGATGAGACATTTTGCAGTAAAAATGACACGGAGCAAAAATATTATTTTGGAGCTAGCACCGCGTCAGTATATTTTCATATTGATTTTGCACTTTAAACTTTCCACCAGTTTTAATTTTAAGTTTATTTTACGCGTCCGGTCCGGATGTAATATTTTATACCGAACATGGCATTCATTGTGGTTTTAACTTTTTAGGACATCATAACAGAGGTGTGAAACAAATTCTACGAGTAAAATGAATAATGCTGACTGAATAATGTTTACTTTTTATACAATAATTTGTGTTCTGTGTATTATAAATCTAAATACCTACTTGATTTGGTAGATTTTGAAAAAAAAAAATACATACCAATGATGATTGATTTTTCCCCACAAATAAATATATTGTAAAATAATTAAATAACACATGTTGCGTTGGCCCATTTTTGCTAAAAGCTTTCTTGACAGACTGTCGCATTAAAATCTATTTTTGTCTACATTTATTCGGTATGACATTGCAATCTCCATTCTGTCATCATATTTATGCCTGCCAAAGCTACGCTTGCTGAACGGTATTATAGTTATAATAAAAAAAATGTTGGCATTGCCTATTTAATGTAGATACTTTGAGTATATAGCCTATGGAGATGTGATACACGGGCGACCCCCTCCGGCAAAGTACATTGGTCAACTGTTCAAACACGTTATATAAAACTACTTGAAGTCGCTTCACCGCCATTTTGCATCGGTCCGTGTCGCGAGACGTTTCTCTTAAAAAATGGTGACTTGTGCAGTATTATCGTGTAAAAGGCGATCTGATAGCTCAAATTCGCAACAAGATCGCGTTTCCTATCATATATAAGTATTTATACTAACTATTAAATGTATATTGAAGTACAATCTCCATTTAAAGAAAAAACCGTTGCGATACATAAACGACAGAAAAATGTAAACATGAATACAGTGGTACGGGGACGAATCGGTCTTAAGGGATGTGACAAAGTCAAAAAAGCGACTCAACATTTGGATGATTGAATGAATCATTCATTCATTCAATCACTGCAGTTTGTTTAATATAGCTGATCAAGCAAATAATGTCAGTAAAAATGGGCGCGAAATTCAAATTTTCTATGGGACGATATCTTTACCTATGTATCAGCCCGGAAAACCCGCGGGCGACAGTTCATTCCACAGTTTAGCTGTGCGTGCGGGCTAAGACACAAAGACACATAAATACAGACAGCCATACATACAAACAATCATTTTATTGGCTACCTAATATCTTCAATGTACAGAATTTTCACTTTTACAATTTTATAATAAATAGGTAGTATAAGACAATTCAGTTCATTCATCAAACTGATTTGACTCATTCTTCAGATGTGACCCATCACTATCATGTTCGTATGTATGCTGCATAGTTATGTGAAAACTCTGTCTGTGTGCGTGTAATTTTTGATGTGTTGAATTTTTTTGTAGTGTGCGTTTGTCGCAATAGCAAAATCTGTGTCTGTTGAGTTACTTATCTTTTGGTGGTGTGCTGTAGGTGTTTACCTCGCCCCCCGCTTAAAGTGGTGAAAAAATTTGTTCGAAGAGTTTACGTTATCACATCTCCTTAGGCTATATACTCAAAGTGTAGATAGCATTGGAATAGCTTTATCATCCAAAACACTTTCATAGTTTCAATATGCTTCAAAAAAAGTATTTTTTTCTATAATGCCTACTTATAATATATTCATAATGATACAATACAACTTATTCATATACACACTTTGCATAGTTGTATTGTAGGTAGGTACATGGATGTGAATAAAGAAAATAGATTTTGCCATATGACACAACAGGCGGTCTCATCGCTCCACAGCAACCTTTTCCAGATAACCTTAGAGCTTCTATATTATTTCAATATATTTATTTACAGTGTTAAACGATAGTATACATAATATATGTGATAAATTACATTTATTCACTTTCGTATTTTGTTTAGGTACATGCCTTTGAAAGGCACGTAGCGACAACTATAGTAAATGCTTACTTCTTATTGAGGGTACAGAGGTCTATGGTCTAAGCTAACTAACAGACCAATTCTAACAATATATTTAATGTTATACTGATCTAATATGGACCTGACATCATTCCAATATGAGATGGTTCCAATCACCTTTAGAGGAATTGCGCATTATGTCAACCTTCAACCAAGAGCGTCATTTTTGGGGTTCCGTAGCCAAATGGCAAAAAACGGAACCCTTATAGATTCGTCATGTCTGTCTGTCTGTCTGTCTGTCCGTCCGTATGTCACAGCCACTTTTTTCCGAAACTACAAGACCTATACTGTTGAAACTTGGTAAGTAGATGTATTCTGTGAACCGTATTAAGGTTTTCACACAAAAATAGAAAAAAAAATTTTTTTTGGGGTTCCCCATACTTAGAACTGAAACTCAAAAAAAAATTCATCAAACCCATACGTGTGGGGTATCTATAGATAGGTCTTCAAAAATGATGTTGAGGTTTCTAATATCATTTTTTTCTAAACTGAATAGTTTACGCGAGAGACACTTTCAAAGTGGTAAAATGTGTGGTAATTTCTAAAATAAGAGAATGATAAAACTAAAAAAATATATGATGTACATTACCATGTAAACTTCCACCGAAAATTGGTTTGAACGAGATCTAGTAAGTAGTTTTTTTTAATACGTCATAATCCCCTAAATACGGAACCCTTCATGGGCGAGTCCGACTCGCACTTGGCCGCTTTTTGAGTTTTTGACACAGACAGATCAGTATCATATTGAAATGAGATTTAATAACTAGAACTAGAATTGGCCTGTAAATATATTGAGATATCATCGGTAATAATGGTTACCGTCTACCGTACAAGTAATTAATCCGCTTTTTACAAGCACCAATTAGTTTGTTCCCAATTCTCCTTTAATCTTAAAATTTCTATCTATTACATGAGTGGCCCATCTAAATTTTTTGTGTAGTTCACTTAATTACGTTCATTTATTTCCGGACTAAGATTAATCGAACCGTGTCAGACCGACCGCGCGAGTTTTATAGACGTCAAGCAAGTTGGGAGCCAAAGTTTGGCTATCCGTTATCACTTTTCAGTGTTTGGAACTGTAAATACTTCAGTCTCGTAAATCACGTTGGTGACAACACTTTTTCGTAAGCGTGTGCAGTCTCCGTGTTAGTTATGGTAACGATGTGAATACATCAATTTGTACAAACTTTTAAGTCCGGATTCTGCAGAAGTCCAGTTTATAAAAGTGTCAGAAAAAAATTATTTACTCTTTTTTAACAACCATATTTTTATTTGTTCCGTTGAAAGAGAACTAGGGCCGATTTTCAGGGTTCCGTACCCAAAGGGTAAAAAAACGGGACCCTACTAAGACTTCGCTGTCCGTCCGTCCGTCTGTCCGTCCGTCTGTCACCAGGCTGTATCTCATGAACCCACAGACTTGTCATTCTCGCGCTCGCGATGCATGAACCGCGATAGCTTGACAGTTGAAATTTTCACAAATGATGTAGGTATCTCTGTTGCCGCTATAAAAAAAAATATTAAAAATAAAATAAAATAAATATTTAAGGGGAGCTCCCATACAACAAACATGATTTTTTTGCTCTATTTTTTGTTGATGGTGCGGAACCCTCCGTGCGCGAGTCCGACTCGCACTTGGCCGGTTTTGAAATTCGACCGCTCGATTTCGTGTATTTCGTTCAGTAATATCTCCACTACTAGGCATATAAATTCTACTAATAGAATTGAAAACGAGTGGTCAATACCACTCGATTCCATATTTCTATCACTCGTATTTCAAAAATTAGCATTTCGCCGTTTTCCACCGATTTTCGAGTGACGAAATCGAGCGATCGAAATTCAAAAATCGGCCCCCAGGATTAACATACGAGTATTGTTATCTAATCTAATACCTTTAAACGAGCAATTCTTGTTTATTTATTTATTTATTTATTTATATATATATATATTTCGGGGATCTCGGAAACGGCTCTAACGATTTCGATGAAATTTGGTATATAAGGGTTTTCGGGGACAAAAAATCGATCTAGCTAGACATCTCTGGGAAAACGCGCATTTCCGAGTTATTATATGTTTTCCGAGCGAAGCTCGGTCACCCAGATATTATTTCGTAAATCTAGCTATTCAAGTATTACTATTGAGCAACGATCACAGGTGTGTATTTTTGTTTTATTGATCTGTAATTAAGTACATATTACGGTTCTGAGTTTAAGTGATATTACCAAGATATGTATTTTAATTTTTTTAGGAAGCGGTGGTGGCCGAGTGGATATGACGTCCGACTTTCAATCCGGAGGTCGCGGGTTCAAATCCTGGCTCGTACCAATGAGTTTTTCGGAACTTATGTACGAAATATCATTTGATATTTACCAGTCGCTTTTCGGTGAAGGAAAACATCGTGAGGAAACCTGCATACATCTGCGAAGAAATTCAAAAGGTGTATGTGAAGCATTGGGCTAGCGTGGGGACTATGGCCCAAACCCTCTCGCGCAAGAGAGGAGGCCTGTGCCCAGCAGTGGGACTAGGGTTTGAGATCCGGATATCCGGATATCCGAAATATCCGGATATCCGTCAAATCTAAGATATTTCGGAATCCGGATATTTCGGATCTCACGGATCCGTTAAATATTGCATTGGTCGCGTTATTGGTACGCGATAACGTCATAAAATAAGTACAAATATTGCTTAAACTAAACAGTAGTAACAGTAAGTCTTAAAACGAGCTACCTGCATGCCTCCTGACTGGAATAAGGGTAAATATTTGTATGTTTTAAAGTAATTGTTATCAGGTTTTCGCTCAGTCGCCTTTGGGTCGTCTACCTGAAACTTCATTAGTGCTTGTGCGTCTTGTTATCAGTGACTTTTTAGGGTTCCGTAGCCAAATGGCAAAAAACGGAACCCTTATAGATTCGTCATGTCTGTCTGTCTGTCTGTCCGTCTGTCCGTCTGTCCGTCTGTCTGTCCGTCCGTATGTCACAGCCACTTTTCTCCGAAACTATAAGAACTATACTGTTGAAACTTGGTAAGTAGATGTATTCTGTGAACCGCATTAAGATTTTCACACAAAAATAGAAAAAAAACTATAAATTTTTGGGGTTCCCCATACTTCGAACTGAAACTCAAAAATTTTTTTTTCATCAAACCCATATATAATATGTGTTGGGTATCTATGGATAGGTCTTCAAAAATGATATTGAGGTTTCTAATATAATTTTTTTCTAAACTGAATAGTTTGCGCGAGAGACACTTCCAAAATGGTAAAATGTGTGTCCCCCCCCCTGTAACTTCTAAAATAAGAGAATGATAATACTAAAAAAAATATATGATGTACATTACCATGTAAACTTCCACCGAAAATTGGTTTGAACGAGATCTAGTAAGTAGTTTTTTTTATACGTCATAAATCGCCTAAATACGGAACCCTTCATGGGCGAGTCCGACTCGCACTTGGCCGCTTTTTGTGTTATCGTGTCCGTTCCCAGTCTTCTGTTAACATAAATAACATGTGCTTGATCATCAAGCCTTGATGTGCTGCTAACTGAGTAACTAATATTGATATTTTTTTCTCGTTATTAAGAAGCTGTAGCCCAAATTTCTTAATTTCCCGAAACTTTTGTAGTAATTTCACATTATTTTGCAGTAATTAACTGGATTTATATATACCTATAATGGAAGATTGTTGTAATGGGGACTGAATAAATCAGTTAGATACTTTTTCTAAGCCATTTTTCTCAATCTAACGACTGAAGGTATAGCTATTGTACCAAGGTAAAGGAAGTACGTTTTTTAATAGTATAAATTATACGTATCACACCACACCGGTATAAAATAATAAAAGTACATAAATGTAACTTTTTCTCCATTTTCTATTTTGTGAGCTTATAATGGACAAATTTAAGAAAATACGCCGAAGTTAAAGCTGTGTTTTTAGGCACCTTTAGAATGAATTCTTCTGAGCAGATATATAGAAATAAATTTCCTTTAATTACTTCATTTTTGGCGTTTTCGGTTACAAATCGACTACGGCCTCCTAAAAAAAATGCATAATATTATTAATAAGAATACCTAATTAAGACTACACTGAATATCTTATTATACTTATTTATATCGTTTTGAGATAATAATAATAATTATTAATAATTTTAATTAACTAAAATATGAACATTTTACATTTTACTAGCTGTTCGTTGTAAGTTGTAAATTTCGTCACCTTTCTTGATACAGATCCGTATTATCCGAATTATCCGGATATCCGGATCCGTCAAATTTTAATATCCGAAATATCCGGATCCGAAAAATTGACGGATCTTGCAAACCCTAAGTGGGACTTATATAGGCTGAATTATTATATTATTATTATTATATGTATTTTAAAAAGTGTGAAATATTTTTTTTATTACATAATATAAAGGTTGTCGTAGTGTAAAAAAAGACGGGGCAATCAGAAAATAGAGCTTTTTGCAGCAACCAACTGCAGTGCCATTTTCATTAAATGTCTGTCATTAACAGCTCTCACAAGAAGCAAAATTAAACACCATTTTTCGATAAGTTTTGTTTAGAGCCTTAGTTGTTACATTATTGTATTGTAGGTATATTGTACCGGATCGATCGCTAATCGCTCACAATTTTCACGGGGAGTCGCGTGACCGAACTAGTTTCGATATAAACGAGTTTCAGTAACTTGTTATACGGTCGGTTGGAACTTTGTAGTATTAAGTACGAGTAGATTATAAATCAAGTAACACCCCTATTGGTTAGGCGGAGATATATTAGTATCCCCTCTTGTTTGGCTTACGCTTAGGATTAGGTACTATGTCTGGTGGCGTACATTGGACGAGGGGCGGCTGATACGAAATATTAAACACAATTTAAAATAAAAGTAAGTATATTTTCTTACCTTTTTGATAGTTTGACTATGGTTGTCATTCAATTCAAAAATAGACCTGGCTCTGAACGCCTATATTTTACTTTTTGCCAATGAGAAAAAATGATTACGGGGCCAACGGTTTGTCGATGACAATAGCACCAAGCTAGCGGTGGTGATCCATTTTCAAGCGAAGTTAAAATATTTTTTTTGGCGATATTAAAGCGTTATTTACCCAAAATGAGAAGGATCTGAAGGTACCTATGCTGTTATTATTATGTTGGTTTAATAAATAAATATATTTTGATACATAATAAAACCGAACGGAATGTTGAATGTATTTCGTAACTAAAGAACTTACAAATAAAGAAATATTTTATTAGAAATGAGAAGTGCATATCACTTGATGATGACTGTATTTAAAAACTAAAAATATTTACCTACTTTATACTGCCATTCACTATTTTTTTAATACCGCGTAGGTACTTTTCAACCGCCCATCGTAGAAAGTGAAATTATAATAGAAACTTGATTACTTATTACAACATAACACATATCAACCGTATGTGACAATCGAAAATACATTTCTATTACTTCCCATAATCTCGCGCAATAAATTCCAAGCTTCTAGTAGATATAGGTATTATATAAGATACTTAGGTAGAAAATTGATGTGGACATCAGTATTGTAAAAGACCGATTTTTTCCAATCCAATCCAATGGTTTTTATATTTTTTAATTAAATAGAAGTTAATGGCACTCGAAAATTAATTATCATCTTACATGACATCCCTATAAACCCATAGTCTTAATACCCTAATTTTTTTTCAAGTAAAAGGATCATGATGAAATTTTCATTTTGAGACGCGGAAAGTGAAGTCTAATATCCGTTCCTTAAGCCTCGGGAAGCGATTAAAATAAGACTGGATTGGTCCAAATCTTATTGAAAATTGCAATTCAGCAATGAGACGAAGCTGGACTTGAATCAAGGTACCATCTAACCTTTATAAAAAGGTAAAAGAATTCTGCCTTCATTAGAATTTATTCGAAATTTTAATCTATACTGTCGACGGTTTGTTAGCGCTAATATTTAAATCAACACGGTTAAGCTTAAGATTTTGGGTCAGGGTTGGGTAAGAGTCAGTCTACTTAGACGTGTCTTTCTATTTACTGTCGAAGGATGATGAATGATTACCTAATATTATAGAAAAGTAATAATTAAGTATCCAAAAACTAGTGGAGTTATCATATTGAAGGGTATACGTTTCCATCTGAGTAGCGGGATATTATCAAAATAACATATAGGTAAAACTGAAGCCAAAACTGCGATACCTAATACAGAAACGGTATATACGCAATAAAAAGTGCAATCTTCAGCGGTAACAGATCCGAATGCTAACTAGTTGCATTTGCAATTCAGCGCCGTATTTTGAATAAAATAAGCCACGTCTTGCGACGCTTAAAATATTGGTTCAAGGACGCTGATGAGCCATATTTTGCATAGGACTGAAAATACCTTAAACTTTTATAGAAAATGCCTGTTAAATTACATAGGTACTTGAAATAAAATTTACAAGATTTTAAGCGTAATTGAAATAAAATAAAATACGGGGATTATATTCAGTTAAAAACATTAAGTAAAGTCACACTCCTTAATGACTCACGCTAGAAAGACCTGGGTTGGCAAGTTTAGTGCATCTGGCCCTAAATAACTTTCCAATTACCACATTATTTATACTTAATCTATTTTTTAAACATTTTTAAAATGGATATAGCAAATTATCATGAAAGACAGACATAATATGATATCGCGGACTTTTTAGTAGATCTAACAAAAAAGTATCCAAAAAAGGAATAATTTCACCATACATCATGTGTTCACATTATGATAGCTCTCAGTCGGATTGTTTTGTTGGATTACTTCAACATTTCAACAACCATCTCATCTCATCTCATTTATTAAGGTAATAATAAAAATAGCATTGTATTTTTTTGAACACGTATTATATTATATTATATAAATGGTTATTAACATAACGTTTATTATTAAAATATTAAATCAAACCACTTAGCGTGTGAACCCCGCGCGCGCCTGCAATTTGCCGGCAGCATGCCGCTAGCGTGAACAATGAATGAGCAAAGTGTGACTCGCTGCTCTAGATAATGCGACGACACAGAGGGCCTACTGCGAACCACGTTCGACGTGTTGCCTCTCTGTCGCACTTGTGAATTCGTACGTAAGTGTGACAGGGAGGCAACACGTCGAACGTGGTTCGCGGTAGGCCATCAGTTTACGGCAATATTTCCGGCAACATAGCTCAGCTCACTATCCTGTTGCTAGCAGCCAAGTTGAATGGAAACGGGGTACCTACCTATTTGGTCTTTTGAAGGGTTAAACGTCTTGGTTTTTTTAAACCTCTTGATGTTTTCACTATTTACGTTATTATCTTATACCTTTAATTAAACGAGCAATTCTTGTATATTTATTTATTTATACATATATGTATATATTTTGAGGATCTCGGAAACGGCTTTAACGATTTCGATGAAATTTGGTGTTGGGTTTGGGTTTTCGGGGGCGAAAAGTCGATCTAGCTAGGTCTTATCTCTGGGAATATGCGCATTTTTGAGTTTTTATGTTTTCCGAGCAAAGCTCGGTCTCCCAGATGTTTTAAAGTAAACAACCATCGTAAAACTTTTAGGTTATACGTCAAATACTAATAAAATATGTCATATTTGTTCACTTACATTATTTGTCTTTTCTATTGAAATCCTCTTTAGACTATAACATTATTAACATTTAACCATTTATACTAGAGATGCCACGAATATTCGGCAACTAAATATTCAGTATTCGGCCTTTTCGGCCACTTTGCCGAATATTCGGTATTCGGCCGAATGTAGCCTACTATTTGGCCGAACACCGAATATCTCTTACACCTAACTAAAAAGAAAAATTACACAAAAAATACCAAAAATTAGGTAGGGGAAACTGGGGAGGGTTGATCACCCCTTTTGTTTTTAGCATACATTTTCTTAACTATTTGTAGTATTGAAAAACTTTATAGACCATACGACTCAGAATTTATCTCTTCATTAATAGTTTGAATTAGAACAGATTTGTGCAATAAATTATATCATTATTTAATGAAAACCCATACTGTTGACTTTTACCATGTGTCCCCTTTGTAAGGGAGACTTGTTTACCCCTGGTCGGGAGCCTTGATCCTAGGGGGATCAAGTGACCCTGGTTCTTGGGACACATGGTAAACATATTTTTACCATGTCTCCCCATACCAGATTCTCATTGATTATATAACTCGGATCGCTATTAGCAATGCATCTATAATTTGTAAAATACACAGCAAAAATATATATATTGCATCTTCCATGCTTTGAAGTTGTATTTCCGGTAATCAGATGTCTAAGCCGAAGGGATCAAGTCTTCCAGACTTGGGGACACTTGGTAAAAAGATTTTAAGTGGCAATGTCATATTTCGAGGGTAGTATCTACATTAATTTATTCACTATATCTACAGAAAATTAATATATGAAGATATCAAACACATATTAATCCATAATCTTATACTTTAAAAAAACAATGTAATCGTATTATCCATAAAACAACATAAAATAGGGAATCAATTTTTGTACCAAAAAAAAGAAACAAAAATTTAAGTTATTAACATAAAATTTCTTGTAACAAGCTAATTTTTTTAAAGTTTTTACAGCAATTTTAATTTTTTTACCCATCACTGGTCGTTATTGTTATAGTAAACAATAAGTAAACAAATAAGTTTAGAAATTTACTGCAGTTTCGAGGACGGTGTTTGAGCTGCATAATCCTAAAATCCTTTCTATGGACCGTCGGTTCTATAGTACATAAGGTCGGAAAGCCATTGAAATAGCATTTCATCCATAAAAACAAATATCGCCGGTTGAAAACCAAATATCGTTATAAGTGTTTTTTGTCGACCGAGTAGCATCCCCTGTGTGTAAAACGTTTAACTTGATAAAAAAGACCAAGTACGGGTAGTTCGTAAAATGTTGATGTCAACTTTAGTCAGTCTTTTCAAAGGCCACGGGGATAATTCCGTTTTCGGAGTCGGTTGTATAATTAAAAACTGAATTATACGCCATTAAATTCCGTTTTAATAAACAATAATGAGTCAAAAACCTTGAAAGTTTAAATCAGTGTTTCTCTGGTCGTACTTTCGCGGCATGATTTACTAAAGAAAAGAAAATATTTATGATAGCTCTATGAATCATTTTGTAAGTAAATTTATTACAATGTATACTTGATCGCTTTGGGGGTGACATGATCCCGGAATCATATCTCCCCTGAAGAAAAAGACAAAGTCTCCCCATACATAGTAAGATTATAAAACGTGCCGTACTCGAAACATGTGTTCGCGTATATCAATGTAATCCAAGTTAATCATCACTTCAATAAACAACAAATAAAATAAGGACTCTCACTAACATCATTTCCATCTCATATTATAAAATAAATCCAGTTAAAGCTTACCGAAAATTGAATATAGTACGCAGAAAATCTTTCACCGTCCGCCATTTTTGAACCACTGACTTTTCCGATACAGTGCCATGACAGAACGTAAAGTTAGGAACGAATGAATGAGTGTTACCAGCGCAAAAAAATGTATCTCGTTTGGTTCGATTAAAAATGAAGTTTACCAAGTGTCCCCTAGGGATCGACCCTCCCCACCCTCACCTATATTTAATATTTAAAAAGTATTATTGGAAAGTTGTTAAATAGGAAGACCCTTTTTTAAATATTTGTTGATTATGAAATATTATATTTTTATCATGGGTCTGATTTGATTGACTCTAACTACATTCATTAGTTCTGTTTTACAAAAAATAGATCCTAGCAAACGTTGTGCTTTGTTGGCGAACAGTTTTCATAATAATTGTGATTCACAATGTTCGCATCTCATGCCGAATATTCGGTATTCGGCCGAGAGAGTGGCCGAATATTTGGTATTCGGTATTCGGCCAAAACCACTATTCGGGGCATCTCTAATTTATACGTATACGTTACCCGGTTATTATTGTTAATGTTGAAAAAAAAAAACAAATGTCTGGTATCTTTGCGGAGACCGCCCGATAAAAGCTCGCCATTTAATTTGATTGAAGAAATCTCCCTTTGTCGCTTAATTGGATCAACGGAGTACACAGATTGAAAAAAAAAAAATGAACCGAATTGGATTTTATTTAACGTACTGCCTTATTCTAATTGTTCTGCCTGAAAGAACAACGATAATAGTTTCATATTTTTGTATATAATTTTGCAAGATAAAAAGGATTTTTCTTCTGTCCTATAATTAATTTTATTTACCATGGTCACAGAATAAATAATAGTACTAGGTACAGAAGACTCACTCTCTAACAAAACGCGTCTGTTACGATCAGCACAGATATGGCCGCTAGGAGGCGACAGCGCCACGCGCGGCTTATGGCTAGCCACCAAAATTGGTGTGGAACGGATGTACTTTTAGCTATCAAAGCGACGAAATCGCGGAGTGAGCCACGCCT
>NC_086078.1:18957724-18973136 GCF_948474715.1 Cydia amplana
TAATGTGTGTTCTTCTTTGTTAGACACAATATATTAAACAATTTTAAAAAGGACTTTTCCAAATTATAATTAAACACTAGAGCGAATTTCTTTATTTGTTTTTATTTATTTATAACTAATTATATATAACTAATCCTAAATCTAGAACTAAAAACAAACCAAAAAACAAAAACTTTCTTCTTTAAAGATCAACGATTATTTATTTTTAACATTATTCGACTTGGGACATTGGGCTGGCAACCGAAGAATATGTGTAAAGGTGATGTAGAATGACGTGAATTTTTGTTGTGTTCTTCTTTCCCCCGCGGGTCTTATTTGGCTGTTTTCAGCCATATTTTATTGACCCTTTGCATCTTGGCCAGGATTTCCCTTGGCGGGGTGAATTTCGGGGGGCAGAACTTATGGGGAGTGGCCGTTCTAAAATATCCATAATACGTGAATATTTGTGAGCCTTCGTGTGCTCCCAGTCCCTTCCCGTGAATATTTCGTAGGTGTCTATGTATGTTCCTCGTCTTAGTGTGGTATCCGCAGAATACACATTGTTGAAATGACCCCTCCTTAATTTTCGGTGCTCCCGTCGTTGTGGGACCCTGGAATAAGAGCTCCATATTCCTCCACCGCCTGGTTCTCGGGGTGTCTGCCCTCACCGAGTTTGGGCTCGTGGCCTCCGTTCCGGAGGATCTTCTATCTTCCGGTGACGGAGCCCACGAGCTCCCTGAGTCCTGGAACGGCTCCTCGTCCTCGTCATCCGTGAGCTCCGGTGCCGGCTGAGCCTCTCCTTCTCTGGTGGAAGGGGAGCCAGCCACGCTTTGGCCGGATGCGGCCACGTCCGCGCCTCCAGGGGGCGGCGGCGGAGGCGCAGATGACGCAGAGGAGGAGGAGGAGGAAGAGGACGACGAGGAGGACGAGGTGGAGTCGTCCGATTCCAGCTCCGCGAGCGGTTCCCCTGCGCGTCCGATCCGTCCCAGTGGTATAGCCACTCGTATTCCCTCTCGGTTGCTTACCCCCTGTTGTGCCTCATCCTCCTCCTCCGATTCGGCCTCCAGCTCCTGCAATTGTTCCCCGCCGCTCGATCCCGGAGCCGGTGCGTCACACTCCACCCCATCCGGTGCTCTTCGCTCCAGCTCGGGATCTCCACCTTGTTCCTCCTGTTCCTCTGCCGGGGGGGGGGGCATCAGTTGGGGGAGTATTGGGGGTGGGCTGCTCCTCTGGCCTCCCGCCTCAAGCAGATTTCGGATTAACTCTCGCTGCGATATGTTTACCCGCAGCAGAGAGTCAATCTGGGCTTGTTGGTCTTCCATGACAACCGCCGCGAGCCTCCTCAGCTCCTCAAACTCCCCTTTGCATGCCTCGCACACCATCGTTCTGAAATAAGCCAATTTACAGTCTTTTGTAAGCTCTTAGTATCTCTTTAAGTACTACTGTGTTTGTTAGTGTGTTAGGTGTTAGGTTTTTTAATCGACTTCGGCCGCCTTCCCAATATTTACAGGTGGTCTATAATAGCGCTACCACTAGGTAAGTAGGAATTATTTTAATTGGCCAGCCTGAATTTACTGTTTATTTTGTTTAAAAACTACGATTAGTCCAATGCATTAATTACCTTAAGCAAATAATACCACTATGCTGGCCACTATACAATATTTTTACACTACAAGGCGTAGAAAACTACTCCACCATTACACTTCTTTGTGTTATTTAATCTTATTAATTTAGGCGATATACATATTTCATTTAGTTATGTCAATACTTATCACTACAATAAGTATTGACATAAATTGAAAAATTTACTACAATATTTAATACACTATTTAGTACTATTTACAATTTTATACAATTTAATACACTTTTACAATTTAATTCGATTTAGATTTTGTTTCAATTTTCAATTTTATACATTTAACAGTTTAATACAGTTTACAATTTTATGCGCTTTACAATTTAGTTCAATTTACAATTTAATACAATTTATTTTGCTTTAGAGCCGTTCGCCCTTGCGACCCTTACCATGATCCTCCTAGCGTACCTTATAAATGTGTGTCGGGTGTCGTCGCTCTCGATTAATTCCCATAGGTTACCTTCAGTAATTTTTCTACCCATACCGTGTTCGCACTCCAGGCGCTCGTAGTCATATCTAGGGCACTCTGCCAAAATATGAGATACTGACTCGATCGTACTGTCGTCGCAAACACAGTATGGGGAGGGGCCGATCTTAAATCTATACAGGTATTCTTTTATCCCGCCATGTCCCGTTAGAATTTGAGCGTTTGTGTTGTCAGCGTCTAACTTCCCGAGTATCTTCTTTGCCTTTCTAACGTCCCTGAAGAATAGCCGCGTCCCGGCGCCGGTTTCCGCTGTTGTAAATAGGTGCTGCCACGTTTTTAAGGTGTCGTCCCTGATGGTTCGCTTTGCGTAGGATAGGGGGAACTTGTCATACATCGGCGCACTTTTGTTTCTAAGCGCGGCGTTTTTGGCGAGGTCGTCTGCTCTCTCATTGCCTGGTATTCCTACGTGCGCTTTAATCCAGTACAGTTCTACTGAGTTTCCTTGCTCGTTTGCTTTTTCAATACCCTGTCTTATTCCTACTGCTACTGGGTTCAGTGATTCGGGGTCGCAGATCGATTGTAGGGCTGCTCTAGAATCGCACAAGATGCAGCCATTTTGCTTCCTCTGAACGATCAGCGCTGTAGCCCGCAGTACCGCCATCAGTTCCGCTTGGAAGACTGTACAGAAACTCTCAAGTCTGAAGCTTGTTGATGCTACTTCTTCGCCATTTTTCCAGCAGGATACCCCACTGCCCACCTTTCCCTCAATCTTGCTTCCATCTGTATAGTATATAAATATCCCCTCAGAAATTGATTCTAGGTCTCGCGGGGTGTTCACAAAGCCAAATTTTATGCGACTGCGTTGTGCTGGGTGAGGGAGCTGTGCCGGATGTACTCTTCCTTGTAGTGCGCGACCAGGTAGTGCTGTAATTTGCTTGCCCCTTTTTATTTCATAAATTTCCAGCTGCTCCTTCAATCTAAGGTCCAGGGGGAGGATACCAGCCAGTAGGGTTGCCGACACCAGTGAGACCGTTCTATGCGCTTTTGCTATTTTAATTGCGAATGCTCTTGTTATTTGATGTAGACGGTTTCTAGCGTATACCCTGCTGTGCACTCCCCCCCAGGCCCCAGCCGCATATAATATTGTCGGTTCCACTACTGTAATATAGATCGACTTGAGTATTTCCGGGTTTAATCCCCATTGTGCCTTAGCCATCCTTGCCACTCTCTTGTACAGGCTTATTGCTTTGGCAACCACTTTCTCCAGATGAGGTTTGAAGCTTAAATTTTTGTCTATAGTTAGGCCTAGCATTTTTATTTGTTCGGTGAGAGCAAGTGAGATGCCTTGGAGTTGGAACTGTGGTGTGATATACTTTAGCCTCTTGGTTATTAACATTGCCTGGGTCTTTTGGGGGGCAAATTTCATTTTATTTTTCCTTCCCCAGTTCTCCACTAGTTTTAGGGCTTCATTTATTTCCTTTTCCAGCTCGGTTGTTGAGTCCGCACTCGCCATAACTAGAATGTCGTCCGCGAAGGCTTGGATTTCCCTTCCTTCTGCTTGGGCTTCCTCTAGAAGCGGGTCCAATTGGAGGTTCCAGAGCATCGGTCCCCCTATAGAGCCTTGTATGCAGCCTCTCTCTGTCTCAGCATGGGCCCTCTTCCCCAGGTAGCTTAGTTCCACTTTGCGATCACTAAGGTAGCTGCACAGAATGCCTAGTATGTGGTGGCTTATATTCTTCTTTTTGAGCTCTGTGACTATTGCCGGCCACCATGCAGAGTCGAATGCCCCCTCGATGTCGAGCGACACCAATGCCACTAGTTGCTTCCTTTTAAGGCCTTTTTGTATAAATGTGAGGGCGTCGTAAAGAGCATCTTCTGTGCTCCTCTGCGGCATGAATCCGTACTGGCGCGGGTTTATACCTTCCTTGTTTTGTAGCTCCCAGGTTAATCGCCTTATGACCATCTTTTCACAAACCTTACCTATAACAGATAGAAGTCCTATTGGTCTGTGTGCCTTCGGGGTGTCGTAGTCGTCCTTGCCCGGTTTCGGGATCACTCTTATATATGCTTTCTTCCAGATCCTTGGGAAGTACAGCCGGCTTAAGCATTTATTATAGATCTCTAGCAAGAGCGGAGTCGCTCTTGCGACTCTGAGGACAATGTCGGCAGTGATTCCATCCTCTCCTGGTGCCTTCCTCGGGTTCATCCCTTGCAGCACTGTAAACATCTCTTCCATTGTGAAAGGGGTTGGCTCTTCTGCTCTATCATTGTTTTCGATTTGTCTCCGGATCGCTAGTGCTTCCTCTCTGATTCCCATGTGCCGTTGGTCATCCTGTGTTGGATCATCCTTGGGGTAAAAAGTATCTACTAGAAGTTGGGCCGACTGTGCTGGATCAAGTATATTTCCATCCGCTGGGGACTTTAGAAGGCATTCTCCGGCTGTTGCACCTTCCCTTCCGCACTTCTTTATAACCCTGTAGGTGGTTTTCCATTGATCTTCTCTTTCTTGTCTTGAGCAGAAGGCCTTCCAGCTCTCTGTTATCGCTCTCTCTATAGATGCTTTGTACTCCTCCCGCGCCTTGGCGTACTCCGCATAAACTAGCGTCTTCCGGGCTGGGTTTGCGTTCTGTATCCTTCTTCGTGCCCGTTTCACTAATTTCTTTTGTTCCTCCAGCTCTTGATTCCACCAGGAGGTTTTCCGGGGTTTTCCTCGGTTACTGAGCTCCGGAATACTGCTCTGTCCTGCGGTTTCTATGGCTTTGCTGAATCGCTCTACGAGGTCTTCGATTTCCGAGTGCTGATTGGTTCTATTTATGGTCTCACTTGTTACATCTGCTCTCTCTAGCTCCTGAATGAGATTCTCCTTGAAGGTTTCCCAGTCCGCTTTAGTTGTGTCATAGCGCCTCGTGGTGTCCCCTTTTTCTACGTGGTTTTCTTTGTCTGTTTTCATGTTAAAAGTGATTCCTCTATGGTCAGCCAGACCCGTGTCTTGTGTATTCACCTTCCACTCCGAGATCCTGGGCAATAGGCTATCTGAACAAAGGGTAACATCCACGATGCTAGTATATAACCTTTCCGCGCGTTCCGTGTAGAATGTTGGTGTCATACCCCTGTTCAGCACGTTGAGACCGCTTCCCGAGCAGAACTCCACTATTTCCGTTCCCCTCCTATCTTCCGTTCCGCAGCCCCACCAGGGACTTGTGGCATTTATGTCTCCTCCTATTATGATGTGTGGGGTATTCGATGATATCACTATCTCTTCCAGCTTCTTGATGTACTCGTCTAGTTGCCGGTCTCCTTCCAGATAGACGCTGACTACACACACGCTAATTTTAGAGATATTTAATGTTACAGCAGTTATGTTTTTTGTGACATGATCAGGATTTACAACTAATCTAATCGAAGGGTCGAGAACGACGACAGCCGACTTGACCGGATTATCACCTTTACACATTTGAATACATCTATGATTGCATGAGAGGATACCTTTTGCTCCAATGTATGGTTCTTGGAGAAGCATTACGTGGGCTCCCAATAGCTCTGCCTCACGTATTGCTTCTTTCGTTGCCGCGAAACCTCGGCCCAAGTTCTTCTGGAAGAACTTTAGTATACTTGATCCCTTTCCCTGGTTAAGTAAACCTGTATTTGTATATGTCTGTCCTAAGTCTTGAGCACCCGTCGTAGAGCCCGCGAAAGTGCCCTTAGCAGTACCGTACTTGGGATCTTGCAAGTCGATCCCACTTTTTCCACTCAGGACAGTCACTGCTGTAGGCCGGGTGCCCGGTATCCCTCCCAGGATGCCCTTGCCTTCCGCAGTTTGTGCACTCTGGTGGTGCATCGCGGTTCTGGCAGTCCCTCGTGTCGTGCGCCTCGCCACAGTGCCCGCATGCCTGTGGGTGTGAGCAATCTTTGGCCAGATGTCCAAAGCGCAGGCAGGCGTAGCACTGTATCACTGGGGACTGGTCGTAGGCCGCTATCACTTGGTATCCGAGTTTAATTTTATTATCTCTGAACCGTGCCCATATCTCCGCCTCTGTTTCTATTATGATGTTGGTTGTTTCTGGTATCCTGGCCCTAGTTCTTCTCACCACTCTTATTTTTCTTTCTGGGTTATCTATGCCTCTAAGGAGGGACGCGTTCTGCCTCGCCAGAGCCCCTGGCAGCTGGGCATCCGTAGTACCTCTCGCTACTCCAACCAGGCGCAGCAGGGGTTTCTTTAATGTGGTATTATTTGTCCTAAGGCCTGGGCACATCTCTGTTATTGCATTTCTGAGGGCGTCCCTATCCTCTTCCGTGGCCAGCCCTATCGCCGCTTTCTGGTTCCTAATTCCCCTAACGTATTCAACCCCTATTCCAAGTGTTGACACATCCACTCTGTCTTTGACTATTTGGATGATCTCCGCACTTGTTTTTGTTGGGTCCTCAGATTCTAGTGTTAGTGGGAATTTAGGTTTGGGAGGTGGTTCGGGTTGTACTCTATCTTCCTTTAAAGTCTTATTCTTTTTCCTCCTGGTCTTCCTGGATGTTGCTGGTATCCAACTCCCATCCCCGTCCTCGGATCCTTCCATGTACGTTCCACCGATAGCCCGGGTACCCTGTCCGTCTTGAGAGCGATGTGCTGTGTCCATTATGGCTCTAGGTAGTGTTAGGGCCTTTGCGACTTCTGCGTACGTAGTTAATTCCTGCCGCATTTCCCTCACTTCCCTTCTCAGCTCCTCGTCTTTCCCCACAGTTCCCAGCTCTTCTTTGATGACTTTGGCCATTTCTTCTCTGAGCTCTGCCGGTTCTGCCATGGGGTGGACTGGGGCCCTTTCTGTAAGGTGGGCTTCCTCCGTTATCTCTTTTAGTTTGCCTATTTCTTCGCGGATTTCCGCAAAAGGTCCTGCGCTACGGAGGGAGCCCACTTCCTCCCTTAGTTCCTTTAGAGGTTCGCGGACCTCCCTTCGTAGGATATGCTCTAGATTAGGTCCCTGGTATTCGGTTGGGGGCTCATTTACATTTCCTCCTTGGTTTCGGCTCTCAATTTCCAGTCTGAGTGCCTTTATGTACTCCGACTGGTGTTTCATTTCATTGAGTAAGTTTTCCTGGCAAATGCTTTTCAGCTCTTCCATGCCTGTTGTTAATTTTAGAGTGTCCGGCTGTCTGGCGGACTGGCTTTCCAAAGTTTCTCTAAGGATAGTTACTTCCCTGGTGAGCCTCTCCACCGCGACCGGCGCGCTGTCGAGTATAGCCCTCCTTAGTTCCTTTATGTCGTGAGTTAGTCCACCAAGGTCCGCGTTACTCCCGGTTAGAGATGTTTTCATCACAGCCGCGGTGTTCTTTGCTGTGGCTTGAATATCCCTCCTGGTTTCCGCTTGCTCTCTAGTCAGTTCCCCTAGTGGTCTAACAATATCATGCTCTAGGACTTGTCTCGTGGTCTCGGAGTCCCCTTTTAGTTTAGTGAGTTCTTCTTTCAGGGATAAGGTCTGTTCTGTAAGTTTTCTTAGTTCCTCTGCTTGTTTTTTATGTAAGGAGGCTACTTCTCTTGACCGGTTCGCCTTCTCCCTTTCCAGCTCTCCCACAACTCTCTGCCTTGACTCCGATACCCTAAAAACTATGCCCTGTAAGGTGTACAATTTATCTACCGCCAGCTGTCTCACCTCCTTCTTGAGGTTCCCCGCTGCTCGACTTTCTAGGGCCTCCTTGGCCTGTTCCATTGCCAGTGTCGCCTCTCTGGGAGCGTCTCCTATGGTTCCCGCTCCTATTGAGAGGCGTCGCATGGCCGGACTATCCGTCCCTTCATCGGGTGGCGAAACGGCTGTCCTCGCTAACTTCATCAGGGTTTCCGGTGATCTCACCGCTTTGCTCGCTGTTTCACTCGGTCTTGCAGCTATATCCGTCGCCACCGATACCTTTCTGGACATAAAGCCGCAGGCCTGGACCGACGTGAATCCTTCTACATTTCCTTCTAATGGTTTCTGGGCTCTTAGTTCGGGTAAAATGACTCTTCCGTGATTCGGGTCATCCCCCGTCGGTGGTTGGCTTGAGCACGGAGCTTCCCCTTTTTCCATTTTAGGGGTTGACTCTCTGGGCATCTCCCCCTCCCCCCGCTCCTCCTGCTCCAACAACCTCTGACTGTCCATGTTCTCGAAGTCTATAAAGGACTTCACTTCCTCGGCCTCAGCCCCCGCCCCCACGCCCGGGCCCTGGGCCTCCGCGCGCTCCGCGCAATCCGGCCCCTCCGGGGTGGGGTCAGTGTGTGGATGACCTTCATCAGTTATCTGTAGCTGTGGTGAGGCTGCACCCATACCTGCCCCCTCGCCAGTAGGTTGCCCCGCCGCTTCTGGATCTGACAGGGGTTTTGTGGATTTTTGTTGGGTGTTTTCTCCATTTCCTTGCGGAATGCGAGGAGCTTGTGACCCTCTTAGCCGCTGCCCCGTGCGGCCCTCACCCGCCCCCACATCCTGCGCTTTGGGCCTCTGAGGAGCGCTGCTCCTGGCTGCGGCGGAGGTTCTGCCTCCTCCCAAAAGGGGTTTCGAGTTTTTCCTTGTTTCCGACATTTCGCCAGTAATGACGCAGTGCCAGCTACAGTAGGACGCTGACGACGCAAAGCACGCAGACGACGCAGAAGACGCAACGACGCAAAATACGCAAATGACGCAAAAGACGCAAAGGACGCAGAAGACGCAAACGACGCAGAATACGCAAATGACGCAAAGGACGCAGAAGACGCAAAGGACGCAGAAGACGCAAAGGACGCAGAAGACGCAAAAGACGCAAACGACGCAGAGGTCGCAAAGGGGGCGAAGGCAGTCGGGCGGGACAGCGGTTGACCAGACAAATCTTATTATTAGAGAACCAACTAGCTACTTTGGGGAATAAGCGGGTTTGCGAATTTGTTATCAAGCGCTATTTACTTCTACTACTCACTACTCGGTGTCTAGCACTAGCTACTCTGTACTCTGTAATCTCGGAGATTTGGACTGACCTTGTTTCTCGCCTTTCTCCCCGCTTCTGCCGCTCAAGCAGGCCAGCTGGGGCTCCAACAAGCTGTTAGCCCAATTGACACAGCCCCGTAGCACGGCGCACCACACGGCACAAAGACACCAACACTAACACTAGCTCACTAAAATCGAATCCGCAAACTCAGAAGGGACGCACTGGGCGACGCGACCACCGACGCACTCAGAGACGCAGACAGCGACGCACCAAAGGACGCAATCAGCGACGCACCAAGCGACGCAACGAGCGACGCACCGATCGACGCAGTCAGCGACGCAAAATACGACGAAGTCAACGACGCACACATCCACTCTCGACCGCGGACGACGCAACACTGGTTAGGTTAGGTTAGGTTAGGTTAGGTTAGGTTAGGTTAGGTTAGGTTAGGTTAGGTTAGGTTAGGTTAGGTTAGGTTAGGTTAGGTTAGGTTAGGTTAGGTTAGGTTAGGTTAGGTTAGGTTAGGTTAGGTTAGGTTAGGTTAGGTTAGGTTAGGTTAGGTTAGGTTAGGTTAGGTTAGGTTAGGTTAGGTTAGGTTAGGTTAGGTTAGGTTAGGTTAGGTTAGGTTAGGTTAGGTTAGGTTAGGTTAGGTTAGGTTAGGTTAGGTTAGGTTAGGTTAGGTTAGGTTAGGTTAGGTTAGGTTAGGTTAGGTTAGGTTAGGTTAGGTTAGGTTAGGTTAGGTTAGGTTAGGTTAGGTTAGGTTAGGTTAGGTTAGGTTAGGTTAGGTTAGGTTAGGTTAGGTTAGGTTAGGTTAGGTTAGGTTAGGTTAGGTTAGGTTAGGTTAGGTTAGGTTAGGTTAGGTTAGGTTAGGTTAGGTTAGGTTAGGTTAGGTTAGGTTAGGTTAGGTTAGGTTAGGTTAGGTTAGGTTAGGTTAGGTTAGGTTAGGTTAGGTTAGGTTAGGTTAGGTTAGGTTAGGTTAGGTTAGGTTAGGTTAGGTTAGGTTAGGTTAGGTTAGGTTAGGTTAGGTTAGGTTAGGTTAGGTTAGGTTAGGTTAGGTTAGGTTAGGTTAGGTTAGGTTAGGTTAGGTTAGGTTAGGTTAGGTTAGGTTAGGTTAGGTTAGGTTAGGTTAGGTTAGGTTAGGTTAGGTTAGGTTAGGTTAGGTTAGGTTAGGTTAGGTTAGGTTAGGTTAGGTTAGGTTAGGTTAGGTTAGGTTAGGTTAGGTTAGGTTAGGTTAGGTTAGGTTAGGTTAGGTTAGGTTAGGTTAGGTTAGGTTAGGTTAGGTTAGGTTAGGTTAGGTTAGGTTAGGTTAGGTTAGGTTAGGTTAGGTTAGGTTAGGTTAGGTTAGGTTAGGTTAGGTTAGGTTAGGTTAGGTTAGGTTAGGTTAGGTTAGGTTAGGTTAGGTTAGGTTAGGTTAGGTTAGGTTAGGTTAGGTTAGGTTAGGTTAGGTTAGGTTAGGTTAGGTTAGGTTAGGTTAGGTTAGGTTAGGTTAGGTTAGGTTAGGTTAGGTTAGGTTAGGTTAGGTTAGGTTAGGTTAGGTTAGGTTAGGTTAGGTTAGGTTAGGTTAGGTTAGGTTAGGTTAGGTTAGGTTAGGTTAGGTTAGGTTAGGTTAGGTTAGGTTAGGTTAGGTTAGGTTAGGTTAGGTTAGGTTAGGTTAGGTTAGGTTAGGTTAGGTTAGGTTAGGTTAGGTTAGGTTAGGTTAGGTTAGGTTAGGTTAGGTTAGGTTAGGTTAGGTTAGGTTAGGTTAGGTTAGGTTAGGTTAGGTTAGGTTAGGTTAGGTTAGGTTAGGTTAGGTTAGGTTAGGTTAGGTTAGGTTAGGTTAGGTTAGGTTAGGTTAGGTTAGGTTAGGTTAGGTTAGGTTAGGTTAGGTTAGGTTAGGTTAGGTTAGGTTAGGTTAGGTTAGGTTAGGTTAGGTTAGGTTAGGTTAGGTTAGGTTAGGTTAGGTTAGGTTAGGTTAGGTTAGGTTAGGTTAGGTTAGGTTAGGTTAGGTTAGGTTAGGTTAGGTTAGGTTAGGTTAGGTTAGGTTAGGTTAGGTTAGGTTAGGTTAGGTTAGGTTAGGTTAGGTTAGGTTAGGTTAGGTTAGGTTAGGTTAGGTTAGGTTAGGTTAGGTTAGGTTAGGTTAGGTTAGGTTAGGTTAGGTTAGGTTAGGTTAGGTTAGGTTAGGTTAGGTTAGGTTAGGTTAGGTTAGGTTAGGTTAGGTTAGGTTAGGTTAGGTTAGGTTAGGTTAGGTTAGGTTAGGTTAGGTTAGGTTAGGTTAGGTTAGGTTAGGTTAGGTTAGGTTAGGTTAGGTTAGGTTAGGTTAGGTTAGGTTAGGTTAGGTTAGGTTAGGTTAGGTTAGGTTAGGTTAGGTTAGGTTAGGTTAGGTTAGGTTAGGTTAGGTTAGGTTAGGTTAGGTTAGGTTAGGTTAGGTTAGGTTAGGTTAGGTTAGGTTAGGTTAGGTTAGGTTAGGTTAGGTTAGGTTAGGTTAGGTTAGGTTAGGTTAGGTTAGGTTAGGTTAGGTTAGGTTAGGTTAGGTTAGGTTAGGTTAGGTTAGGTTAGGTTAGGTTAGGTTAGGTTAGGTTAGGTTAGGTTAGGTTAGGTTAGGTTAGGTTAGGTTAGGTTAGGTTAGGTTAGGTTAGGTTAGGTTAGGTTAGGTTAGGTTAGGTTAGGTTAGGTTAGGTTAGGTTAGGTTAGGTTAGGTTAGGTTAGGTTAGGTTAGGTTAGGTTAGGTTAGGTTAGGTTAGGTTAGGTTAGGTTAGGTTAGGTTAGGTTAGGTTAGGTTAGGTTAGGTTAGGTTAGGTTAGGTTAGGTTAGGTTAGGTTAGGTTAGGTTAGGTTAGGTTAGGTTAGGTTAGGTTAGGTTAGGTTAGGTTAGGTTAGGTTAGGTTAGGTTAGGTTAGGTTAGGTTAGGTTAGGTTAGGTTAGGTTAGGTTAGGTTAGGTTAGGTTAGGTTAGGTTAGGTTAGGTTAGGTTAGGTTAGGTTAGGTTAGGTTAGGTTAGGTTAGGTTAGGTTAGGTTAGGTTAGGTTAGGTTAGGTTAGGTTAGGTTAGGTTAGGTTAGGTTAGGTTAGGTTAGGTTAGGTTAGGTTAGGTTAGGTTAGGTTAGGTTAGGTTAGGTTAGGTTAGGTTAGGTTAGGTTAGGTTAGGTTAGGTTAGGTTAGGTTAGGTTAGGTTAGGTTAGGTTAGGTTAGGTTAGGTTAGGTTAGGTTAGGTTAGGTTAGGTTAGGTTAGGTTAGGTTAGGTTAGGTTAGGTTAGGTTAGGTTAGGTTAGGTTAGGTTAGGTTAGGTTAGGTTAGGTTAGGTTAGGTTAGGTTAGGTTAGGTTAGGTTAGGTTAGGTTAGGTTAGGTTAGGTTAGGTTAGGTTAGGTTAGGTTAGGTTAGGTTAGGTTAGGTTAGGTTAGGTTAGGTTAGGTTAGGTTAGGTTAGGTTAGGTTAGGTTAGGTTAGGTTAGGTTAGGTTAGGTTAGGTTAGGTTAGGTTAGGTTAGGTTAGGTTAGGTTAGGTTAGGTTAGGTTAGGTTAGGTTAGGTTAGGTTAGGTTAGGTTAGGTTAGGTTAGGTTAGGTTAGGTTAGGTTAGGTTAGGTTAGGTTAGGTTAGGTTAGGTTAGGTTAGGTTAGGTTAGGTTAGGTTAGGTTAGGTTAGGTTAGGTTAGGTTAGGTTAGGTTAGGTTAGGTTAGGTTAGGTTAGGTTAGGTTAGGTTAGGTTAGGTTAGGTTAGGTTAGGTTAGGTTAGGTTAGGTTAGGTTAGGTTAGGTTAGGTTAGGTTAGGTTAGGTTAGGTTAGGTTAGGTTAGGTTAGGTTAGGTTAGGTTAGGTTAGGTTAGGTTAGGTTAGGTTAGGTTAGGTTAGGTTAGGTTAGGTTAGGTTAGGTTAGGTTAGGTTAGGTTAGGTTAGGTTAGGTTAGGTTAGGTTAGGTTAGGTTAGGTTAGGTTAGGTTAGGTTAGGTTAGGTTAGGTTAGGTTAGGTTAGGTTAGGTTAGGTTAGGTTAGGTTAGGTTAGGTTAGGTTAGGTTAGGTTAGGTTAGGTTAGGTTAGGTTAGGTTAGGTTAGGTTAGGTTAGGTTAGGTTAGGTTAGGTTAGGTTAGGTTAGGTTAGGTTAGGTTAGGTTAGGTTAGGTTAGGTTAGGTTAGGTTAGGTTAGGTTAGGTTAGGTTAGGTTAGGTTAGGTTAGGTTAGGTTAGGTTAGGTTAGGTTAGGTTAGGTTAGGTTAGGTTAGGTTAGGTTAGGTTAGGTTAGGTTAGGTTAGGTTAGGTTAGGTTAGGTTAGGTTAGGTTAGGTTAGGTTAGGTTAGGTTAGGTTAGGTTAGGTTAGGTTAGGTTAGGTTAGGTTAGGTTAGGTTAGGTTAGGTTAGGTTAGGTTAGGTTAGGTTAGGTTAGGTTAGGTTAGGTTAGGTTAGGTTAGGTTAGGTTAGGTTAGGTTAGGTTAGGTTAGGTTAGGTTAGGTTAGGTTAGGTTAGGTTAGGTTAGGTTAGGTTAGGTTAGGTTAGGTTAGGTTAGGTTAGGTTAGGTTAGGTTAGGTTAGGTTAGGTTAGGTTAGGTTAGGTTAGGTTAGGTTAGGTTAGGTTAGGTTAGGTTAGGTTAGGTTAGGTTAGGTTAGGTTAGGTTAGGTTAGGTTAGGTTAGGTTAGGTTAGGTTAGGTTAGGTTAGGTTAGGTTAGGTTAGGTTAGGTTAGGTTAGGTTAGGTTAGGTTAGGTTAGGTTAGGTTAGGTTAGGTTAGGTTAGGTTAGGTTAGGTTAGGTTAGGTTAGGTTAGGTTAGGTTAGGTTAGGTTAGGTTAGGTTAGGTTAGGTTAGGTTAGGTTAGGTTAGGTTAGGTTAGGTTAGGTTAGGTTAGGTTAGGTTAGGTTAGGTTAGGTTAGGTTAGGTTAGGTTAGGTTAGGTTAGGTTAGGTTAGGTTAGGTTAGGTTAGGTTAGGTTAGGTTAGGTTAGGTTAGGTTAGGTTAGGTTAGGTTAGGTTAGGTTAGGTTAGGTTAGGTTAGGTTAGGTTAGGTTAGGTTAGGTTAGGTTAGGTTAGGTTAGGTTAGGTTAGGTTAGGTTAGGTTAGGTTAGGTTAGGTTAGGTTAGGTTAGGTTAGGTTAGGTTAGGTTAGGTTAGGTTAGGTTAGGTTAGGTTAGGTTAGGTTAGGTTAGGTTAGGTTAGGTTAGGTTAGGTTAGGTTAGGTTAGGTTAGGTTAGGTTAGGTTAGGTTAGGTTAGGTTAGGTTAGGTTAGGTTAGGTTAGGTTAGGTTAGGTTAGGTTAGGTTAGGTTAGGTTAGGTTAGGTTAGGTTAGGTTAGGTTAGGTTAGGTTAGGTTAGGTTAGGTTAGGTTAGGTTAGGTTAGGTTAGGTTAGGTTAGGTTAGGTTAGGTTAGGTTAGGTTAGGTTAGGTTAGGTTAGGTTAGGTTAGGTTAGGTTAGGTTAGGTTAGGTTAGGTTAGGTTAGGTTAGGTTAGGTTAGGTTAGGTTAGGTTAGGTTAGGTTAGGTTAGGTTAGGTTAGGTTAGGTTAGGTTAGGTTAGGTTAGGTTAGGTTAGGTTAGGTTAGGTTAGGTTAGGTTAGGTTAGGTTAGGTTAGGTTAGGTTAGGTTAGGTTAGGTTAGGTTAGGTTAGGTTAGGTTAGGTTAGGTTAGGTTAGGTTAGGTTAGGTTAGGTTAGGTTAGGTTAGGTTAGGTTAGGTTAGGTTAGGTTAGGTTAGGTTAGGTTAGGTTAGGTTAGGTTAGGTTAGGTTAGGTTAGGTTAGGTTAGGTTAGGTTAGGTTAGGTTAGGTTAGGTTAGGTTAGGTTAGGTTAGGTTAGGTTAGGTTAGGTTAGGTTAGGTTAGGTTAGGTTAGGTTAGGTTAGGTTAGGTTAGGTTAGGTTAGGTTAGGTTAGGTTAGGTTAGGTTAGGTTAGGTTAGGTTAGGTTAGGTTAGGTTAGGTTAGGTTAGGTTAGGTTAGGTTAGGTTAGGTTAGGTTAGGTTAGGTTAGGTTAGGTTAGGTTAGGTTAGGTTAGGTTAGGTTAGGTTAGGTTAGGTTAGGTTAGGTTAGGTTAGGTTAGGTTAGGTTAGGTTAGGTTAGGTTAGGTTAGGTTAGGTTAGGTTAGGTTAGGTTAGGTTAGGTTAGGTTAGGTTAGGTTAGGTTAGGTTAGGTTAGGTTAGGTTAGGTTAGGTTAGGTTAGGTTAGGTTAGGTTAGGTTAGGTTAGGTTAGGTTAGGTTAGGTTAGGTTAGGTTAGGTTAGGTTAGGTTAGGTTAGGTTAGGTTAGGTTAGGTTAGGTTAGGTTAGGTTAGGTTAGGTTAGGTTAGGTTAGGTTAGGTTAGGTTAGGTTAGGTTAGGTTAGGTTAGGTTAGGTTAGGTTAGGTTAGGTTAGGTTAGGTTAGGTTAGGTTAGGTTAGGTTAGGTTAGGTTAGGTTAGGTTAGGTTAGGTTAGGTTAGGTTAGGTTAGGTTAGGTTAGGTTAGGTTAGGTTAGGTTAGGTTAGGTTAGGTTAGGTTAGGTTAGGTTAGGTTAGGTTAGGTTAGGTTAGGTTAGGTTAGGT